>NC_056747.1:468643013-468673013 GCF_019279795.1 Protopterus annectens
AAACACAACTTTGACCAGTGGATGGGTAATTGGAAATTTACCTCTGATCTGTCTTCTATGTCTCTTATGGACAGAGGCAGTCAATAAATCACCCCATATAAATCATATTTGTGGGTCACATTTGGGTTGAGAGGCTAGACTTTTAAGGGCCTAAGTGGTCAATAGCCTACTATACACCTTTAGGAGGATCATCTTTCTGATATTAATAACTCTTTTTGTTTCCAGATGAAAACTAGTTTTTTTTTTTTTCATTTTAGAGAGAAAGAGCATATAAAATGCTCAAAGTGCGAGCTACTTTTTAGAACTTGCATTACTTTAGTGATTTTAGGATAGAGTCAACTGTGTTAGTCTGTTGATTTGTATAAATATTTCTGGATGTTTTGGCAACACTAATAGTTCTCATTATTGTATCTGTAAAGACAAAAATAAAGCCCATTGAATACAAGACAATGTATTAGTGCTGTTGTGCTAAATGGAGGAATGTGGGAATGCCTGTTTAACTCTTAAAATGCTCAGGTGTGAACTGCAAGTACAAAGATTATTGTATTGTGTGTAAGTGGTGCTTGGAAAGTAAAAGAAAATGGAACAAAATTTCCCTGTTTAGGAGACTAGAATTTCAGTTTCATATATTGTGTTGATATGCAAAATGCTTAAATGTGTATGTGAAAATGTAGGAATGTGGTTAATCTATATAGCAATGCTGAGGCACACAGTAATGTGAACTTGCAAGTGAGGATTATAGGGCAGCAATACCATTAATGCAGCATAATACCATGGTAGTTTATGCTTTATGCTGCCTGAGTGATTGTGTACATATTGGGTGCAATGATAATATCACCCTGTTTTATATGTATTGAGATGGCTGGCAGCAATGTAAGTGAAGCATTTATAGAAACTTCTCTATAACTGGTGTGTTTTGTGCCCCTGGGTATACAAGAGTTTATGCATATTTGTGTTCGGAGCTCTGTCTGGGTGTGACCCTGTGCTGTGTGTCAAAAGAAAACTGTACATCAGCATACATTTGTAACCTGGATATCTCTTTGTGTATGACATAGCTTTGCCGATGGAAACCCACATATATTGTTACAAAAATACTTAAACTCATTAAGTCTTTAGCAACAGGAGGCCAATTAATTTTCTTGCTTGATAAGGTCTTCTAATCCAGGAAACCACTTGCTTCCTGAGAGCTTTTCACCAAACTCCTGCATGAAAAGTGCACTTTATAAAATTTGTGGTAATGTGTAAATAATGTGAGTTACATAAAATGTAAAGTAGGAAAGCTTCTTGGAGAATGGACTACATGCTGGTTTTAGTATAAAAAGTCTGCCTGTAGAAGCTGATTTTATTTTTTAGTTACCAGAAAACTACTAATGGTTTTATATCTGCAAATGTGCAATATGGATCCAAGGTATCAGTAGGAGAACCTGTTTCCAATGATGTAGAACAGGAGAGAGTAGCTTACTGATGTTTTGTGATAATAGCAGAAACTGTGCAAAGTATGCACATCCTATTTTCACATTTCAAAATCTGCAAGAACATGTGTGTTAGAAGATGGTGAGTATCAGTGTGAACACTGTGTATCTTAATGTTTGCTGTAAGATGGCACCATTTGCTCATCTAAAGGTCACACAGCTGTTGTGAAATTAATGCAGTTATGAAAATATAACTATTAAAGCATAACTGCATCACCAAAAACATTTATATATCAGAATATCTTTATGTTACCCACTATGATTTAATATTACTTTTTTCACTAAAACCCTGCTTGCAATGCACCACCCATACCACACTCCATTTTTGCATTAAAAATAAAAGCAAATCAAATATCTCACATTTTTGTCTTTTTACAAATCATCCTTAACACCAGCCCTGCACATCCCATGCTGACCATTTCATTATGCAAGCTTAGCAAATAATTGTCAGCTTATAGATGTCATCTTGTTACCTTAGTTTTAGTTAAGCTTCTGTACCAGGATGTCAGAAGCTAGAGTTTGAAATTACTGATGAGTATACTCATTTCAAGAATAAAGATGTCATTTAAAGATTAATATACTGTTGTAGGTTAGACAGGAAGTCTGCTTTCCTGATGAATTTACTCTTGTAGGAAGCAAAGTGCTGTGGGTATAATATGCTGTTTAAACAGTGCAGTAAACATGATGAGCAATGGTACATTACCAGTGGTTCATCTCATTAGCTGTTAATTCTGAATAAATTCAATGAACTAATCTGGATTAGAAAATCTCTTTCCTGTTCATTGTTTTTGTTCTATTTTATAGCTTTTTAACTAAGCATTGAATAACAGTCTGAGTTAACAAAGGCCATTTTCTGTAATGTAAGATATTGATATAATGTTACAGGGTGAACAGAGAAACATTTCTTCTGGTGATGTTGTCTAGCAGTAAATTTTCATAAGTCCCACAACTTTGGTGGCATTTTAAATTATCTGCCAAGGTAACCCATTATGGACCAGCTTTCAGCACTCAGACTCCCCTTCCTCTCTCTTCCTGTGACAGCCGTTTGACGAAGCATATCCTGATGTGGGAGCCTCCAGCTGTGACAGGAAGTGAGTGTTCAGTCTTTTTCTCCCATCCAGAGAAGAAAGTTTTTCCGATTCGTCACAGGATCCAGTGCTGTTTTTCCTAGCTTACTGATCAGATAAAACCCAGTTGGGGGACTCACTTCCATTCGTTTTATTATTAGATTTATTATTCCCTTTCTGTTATGTTTGTTAATAAATCTCTCTATGGATATATATTAATGTTTTATTTCTTTCAATGTTTACAGTAATTTCTGTGTGAATTTCTGCTTAGAGCAGTATTTATTTGGTTTATAACTTTGACATTTTTTTTACTATTTCTGCGAAAACTTTCAGCACTTCTTTCAGAAGTGCAGTGTGTATATGTGCAGGTAAATACTGGACACATGTCTTTACTTTTGTTACTTTGTTTTATTTTCATCTTCTGATGGGAAAGTATGGCAGAACGTGGAATTAACAGCATTTAAACATAATTTACAATATGTATAACTCTATTCTGTGTGTTTTTAATAATGGATCGCGATTTTACCTTGAATGAGGTTATTGGAATGTACTGTGGATATTTTACTCTCTCTGACAAGATAATGTAATATTATTTTATGGCAGTTTAACATGGTTAAACTTTGTGGAGCTAATTTTAAAACTGGTTGCTTTGGTTTTTGGTCTTTGTCTACCGGGTATTCTTTAATTACTGTCGTTGCAAAAGAATTCTGAACACATTTCAAACTTTTAGTTATAATAGCACAGTTTGGCAGAATTTAGTTGTGTGGGAACATACTTTTTACTAGAAACTATTAAGTGCTGTCTGTGATAAGTTATCCAGTACTTTCATTTTATCATTTTGGCTGGTGTTCACTCCCCCAACTTGATGGATCCTGACTCTGGTACCCCCCCCCAAAAAATCCAGTTACACCTAAATAGAAAAAATAAATAAATAAAAAATATGCCTCAGACTGCTGTTAGGGATTCTGTCACGGCCACTGCTCAGCCCACAGACCATTTATCTTTTGCCTTGTCTCCACCTAGTGCAGCTTTGCAGGCCACTATGGAATGGGGGTTAGACACATCTTCCAGAAATATTCCAGCACCTGGCACAGGTATGGAAGAACCAAACCCTTTAGGTGCAAGGGTAG
Source organism: Protopterus annectens (assembly GCF_019279795.1). Lineage (NCBI taxonomy): Eukaryota > Metazoa > Chordata > Ceratodontiformes > Protopteridae > Protopterus > Protopterus annectens. The sequence continues at coordinate 468,646,683 of NC_056747.1, forward strand.
TCCGAGGTAAGAGACCTCCTGTCAGACATAGTATTATGTCCCCAGATATTTTATCTAGTAGTGAAGATCACAAAAATGGAAACAGTAGGTTCATCATACAGCTGATAATCAGATTACAGTTGTTTATTAAGGTTGATGTGGTTTCCTTGACTAAGAGTTTACTGCAGGCAGCTACTTCTGGTGGTTATGTTCCCATATATGGCTCTAGTGCTTGTTTGGCTAGAAACCATTCTGTTTAGGAGAAAGATGAGTAATCTGATGAGTACAATGGTGATTTCATAGTTGACACACTGTCCAGTCACTGTTGACTCTTTGTGAGGTGAACCTGAGCTTAAGTCCAAGTGTGTTTACTTTTCTTCAGATGATTGCTAGCTTTAGTGTTGTTTTTGCTTAGAGGCAGTTGGGATCTAACCCAGAGCTAGGCAGGTGTATGATGTTATAGAAGACTAGATGCCCACTTGTATGGACATTTCCCCTCTCTTATCAGCCTTGGAAAGTGTTAATCCAGCAGTCCTTAAAAAGGCTTAGAGAGAAAAAATAGGGTCTCCAGGGATATGATGGGTCTGTCTTCTTGTTTGACTGCTGACCCATCTGTGGTCTCACCAGCTGCCTGCTCAAATAAAAAGTCCTTGGCTTCTTCTAATCCAAAGTCTCCTGATTAATAGGGAAAAATAGTTAAATATGCGGGGCAAAAGGATGTCTTTTTCTAGTAATCTAGCCCTTAGAATGTTAAATTATCAAGGCTACATGTTCATGATTTATTTTACAGTATGCGTGTAGTTTGGATGATTTTGCTGCATCCTTACCTGCAGAGCAAACGTCGTATACAAATGAATTTGTTTCTAATTTAACTCATGTTTTGAAACATGCTTTGAGTCATGTGCTTGTTTGTGCTGATCCAGTCTTGAGAAATGCTGCTGGTTGTGTTGTATTAAGACGTATGCTTGGTTGTATAATCAGAACTTCGCTGATGATTTAAAAGTCAAAATTTTGAATTCACCTTTAAAATCTGAATTGGTGCTTCGATCCTGTGTTACACACATTCTCAAACAGTGGGATGTTAGGGGCAAATTAATGTATGGGGTATTTAGGATGTTTCATTTACCCAAATTCTCCGTTAAGGCTACTTCTTTCAAGGGACAGAACAAACAAAAGTTAGGGATCCAAAAGGAAATGGCAGATGGAAAGTTATTTGAAAACAAGCAAGAGGGGTTCCTTTCCAAAAAAAAAATCAACACTCTGCAAAGGAATGAACTATGCTGAGTTACAGAGCACCACTAACCCACTCTTCCTTCCCCTAGACCAGGGGTCTGCAACCTGTGGCCCTTCCATCCCTCTGCAATGGATCCCTGTATCTTTGAAAAATAATGGCCACCCTGTTTCATGGCACACACACACTGAGAGCGATCAAATGACAGATTTTAAATATTGCTCTTATGAACTTAGAAACTTGCTAGAATAATATGGTTTCTGTTACCATGCATTCCACATACTGAGAGTGATCTCGCAATCCCCTGGCAGCAGCAGCATTTCCTGAATGGTTTCCGTACCTCGCAAACTCTTACCACAAGAAATCTGGACAGAACCCAGATAAAGGGGAACAAAGGAACAAAAATAGGGACAGATTTCAAATATTGGTCTTACAAACTTGCTCGAATAACATAGTTGCTGTTAAAATGCATTTTCCATACACATACACACATACCTCTCATCTGTACAGATTTTTGCAGAATGTCTTGATTTTTGCCTCATATATTTGGTCTGTTTCTCATAAAATTGTGATTCTCTGGCAAATCTTTGGCAAATTGTTGAGGGCTGAAGTCAGAATATGTAGAAAGACATTTGAGTTTCAGACTTCATACACTTCAGAAAATTCATGCTAATGCAAATCCTGTTATTCTATCAACTTTTTAAGTTTGTAAGAATATTTAAAAAATGTCCCTATTTTTGGGCCTTTGTCCCCCCCCCATTATTTATGGCTTTGTCTAGATTTCTTGCTCTGAGGTTGAGAGGTAGTTAAACACACAGGCACATACACATATGAGCGAGTGATTCCACTAAAAGTCCCAACAAAGGAGCAAAAACGGGAATGGATTTTAAGTATTGCTCTTATAAACTTAGCTCTTTTATATATAGTATAATTATATATAAAACTTTATATGCTGTGTTATCTTCATTTTAGGGGTCAAATAGGTTTTGTGGCTCCAGCTGAATTTCATTTGGTGAGGAGGGGCCAAAAGTGGCTCTTTTGATAGTAAAGGTTGCAGACCTGTGCTCTTGACACACACAAATAGTCTCTCAAAAATGAATTCTGAAAATAATTCATAGAGGATATAATTGGCAGTGCAGAGAAAATCCTCCCCCTTTCAGGATGATTTTTCCCGCACCCACCAGACCAGACAGAGCTGTTTCCTGATGTGCTCCATTACATGATAGAGGCAAGGGTCATAGAACCAAGGCCTGCAATACATAAATGTGAAGAAGTTTACTCCAGAGTCTTTTTGATACCAAAAAAGGAGCACTCCTGGAGACCTTTCCTTAATTTGACCTTTCTAAACACCTGTGTAAAAGTTACAAAATTCAAAATGCTTACTTTATAGTTGATCCTAGGGTTGCCTCCAGACCACACTGTTTTATGGTGATTCTAGATCTCACTCAAGTTTCTCATATTCCTTTTGCTCCCAATCTCAGTAACATTTTTTGAGATGTGCTATGTCTGGTTTACATTATCAGTTTTCTGCATTCCCCTTTGGGCTATCTACTGCATCTTAAATGTCTGCCTATTGCAGAACCCTGGGCATCCACATTTTTCCTTATTCAGGTGACTTGCTGATTTGTACAAATTCTGCATCAAGGTGCTTGGAGTCCTAAGACATGGTCACATCTCTCCTTTCCTACTTAGTCTTCAAACTGAACCTTCACGCCCTTTCAAAAAATTGTTTTTTGGCTTGTAAGATGGACACAGTAAAAAGGGTGACCTTCCTGCAAGAGGACAGTGGCCCAAGTTAGATTTCTCTCTTCTAGACATGCCCTCGGCAAGAGAGTCCCTCAAAATTCTAGGAGTCATGGCATCAATGATCCTCATGATATCACTAGCCAGACTACACATGAGAAAAATGTAATGGTATTTGAAGAAGTGTTGGACCCAGCACCTTTATCGCTTGGAATTCTAGGCACCCGTACTGGAATTTGTGAACCAGGAACCGGAGTGGTGGAGGGATCAGCTGTCTCCGAATCTAGGACTTTGTTTTCTGTCTTCAGACCCCAGTCCAGGCTGTGCAGTTGGACTTTTCAGATTTTTTGTGTGGAGCAGTGTACATGGGAGCTTAAGTGCAAGGCTTGTGGACCTTAGGATATGCCAAAGCATGTAAATGTAAAAGAGATGCTGGTAGTGATTCAAGTCTTTAAAGTTCTTCACCACTTATGGACTGCAGGTCCTTCCTCTTCTAGTGGTCACTGATAGCACTACTGTGATATGGTAGCTGAACAGGCAATGGGGTACAAGGTCAAATACTCTTTGCTGATTGGCAATGATGGCTTGGGAGCTGGTTCTGCAGCATTCCCTGACTCTTCAGGCCTCATATATGCCATCAGAGCATGACAGTGACAGATTAAGCAGGTACTGGACAGACCCTCACAAGTAGAATCTCCATTTAGAGGTCTTTCAGGACTTGATCCAGATATGGGAAACTCTTCAAGCAGATCTGTTTACTTCTTTTCAATACATACAAATGAAAAAAAAATCTTACGATGACTTCCTTGCAGCCTTGCTTGGAAGATAGATGTTCTATCATTCCCATGGTCAGGAATCTTCCTGTATGCAATTCCACCCCTTCCAATGATACCCGAGGTACTTCTAAAGATTCAGAAAGAATTATCAAAGATCATTGTGGTAATCCCCTTTTTACCCAAGCAAAGTTGGTTCTCATTTTTAATGGAATTGCCAAGAGCAGTTACCACAAGCTTCCTCACAGACTGAATCTGCTATCACAGCATCAGGGCGAATGGTACACCTCAACCTAGAGCAGGCACTTGTTCCATGAAGATGTGTGGCAGATATGCAAGAGGCAAGAAAACCTGCGAAGAGAAAATATTACATTTACAAGTGAAATAGGTTTTCTAGGTGTTGCCTGACCAATAACAGAGATCCCAAAATAGTTTCAGCATCTCTGGTTTTGAAATACTTGTATGAGATATTTAGATATGGTTTGTCACATGCTTCTGTCAAAGTGCATCTGCGGCCATCTCTGCTTGTGTGTCCATGGATATCCCTTTTAGTCTCTGTGGTCAAAGAGTTTATGAAAGGAGTGTTGCATGTGAGAACTCAAAAGCAAATTCCTCCTCCCTGGGATTTCAACTATGTTATTAAAAAAAAAAAAAAAGAATTAATTCCATCTCAACTATGTTTTTAAAAAAATAAGTAAATAATGAATTCCTTATCACCCTTTGAACCTGCCTCTTGGACTGCTTTACTGTCTGTGAGTCTGTGAGCTGCAAGCTCTCATGGTGGGCCAACTCCAACTGATTTTTCATGCCATAGTTGTTTCTGAATTTACTTTGAATTAAACCATCAGTCTCTCAGTGTTCTATCCTGATCCAAAAAACAAGGGAGAAAAGATTTTAGATGATACGGATACACATAGGTAGCTCAGGTACTGCCTTGACAGAACAAAGAATGCTGAAAAGCTGTTTTTCTCATGTATGAGGGCTAAGAAAGGTCAACCTGTCTCTAGCAAACTGTTGCATGCGGGTTGTCCTTTGCTATTGCTTTCTGTTATTCCCAATATGATAAATCTTTTCCAGGCAAGGTTAAGGGTCACTCGATTATCACCTTACCCTATTTGATGGTATATCAGAAAGGGGAGGACTCAAGAAGCATTCTAGAGGCAACATCCTGGTCCTCTGTTCATACCTTCACAAAGCACTGCAAACTGGATTCCTTTTCAAGGTCCAGAGCATGCTTTGCGAGGTCAGTTCTTCATGGGGCACCTGGATCTTTATCTTTCCACCTCCCAGGTAGGGAAAGCTTTGGGAGTCTACGCAGAATGTCCCTAAGGCAGTGGGAATGATGAACATCATACAGTTGAGTATGTCCTACTTTCCTGTAACAGTAGATATTTGAATTTCTCAATTTCTCGGTGGAAGTACCAATCCACCACCTGTTTATAACTGAGGTGAATTTCGACCTCTTTGATTGCTGTTGGATTGTTTTGTTTTTTTTATATGGTGTGGCTGCAAATACAGTCTTAATAGATGATTCTGGCTGCATCTACTTTCTTCTCTCTCTCTGGCAGTGAAAAAGCATGAGTACATACATCATGTCACAGCTGAAGGCTTCCCTCTCAGGATATGACCAGCCAATCAGCTGTTTGACCTAAAATCAGAGACAATTTTTAAATCTAACTTTAATTCATAGGAAGAAAGAGGAGGAGAGTCTGAGCTTTTGAAAGTTGAGCAGATAACCGGAAATGCCACTAAGACGGTGAGGAATTCGAGCATCTACTGCTACAGGAAAGTAGGACTTTCATAGCTGTGTTGTTTTGAGCAAAACAACAAATATGATTGTAAGAACAGAATAAACATATTTTAGTCACAGACACATGCGCACATGCACACACAGATGAGCACATGATTAGACTGTTAAATGTTAGAGGCAAATCATCTCTTGAGTCTGCAGACTGATAAAGGAAACTCACTGAAACAGAATGGAAGGATAGCCTTTGCTAATCTCAAGCTGCTGTAATACTCCCATCTCCCTAAAACACACACATTGTTGCAGAGCAATTAACAGAGTACATTTTGGTCATTGTGGGAATCGTTTTTTTTTTACATTGTCCAATCCAATTTAGTCAGTCACTTATGTGCTACAAGAACATAGCTTACCCCTCATGCAGATCCTTTGGTAGACCTCACTCTGGTTATTCGATGTTTCATGATTCACTAGAATAGTTTTAATGTTGCGTCAACTATGTGTGATTCTACCTTTTTAAACAGAATCATACATATGTTTGTAAATCACGCTATATGTGTGTGTGTGTGTGTGTGTGTGTGTGTATATATATATATATATATATATATATATATATATGTATATGTATATTTATGTGTATATATGTGTCTATATATTTATATATATATATATATGTGTGTGTGTGTGTGTGTACATATATATATATATATGTATGTATATTTATGTATATATATGTGTCTATATATATATATATATATATATATATATATATATATATATATATATATATATATATATATATATATATATATATATATATAATAATGTTTATGTGTGTAATATAAGCTTGTCTGTGTGTGTGCATGTATAAAATGTGTGTGTGTGCACTCTCTCCAGACAGGCATGTTTAGGGATGACGAGGGACACTGGTTATGACAACAGACAAGGACCGCACATCCTACCTAACTTAATCATTGTTAATTGGAAATGCAGTGATAGTGAAGAACAGCTGATTCTCCTAACCTGAAATTGTAGTTCCATTCTCTTGACCATTCAAACTCTATTTAGCTGATGGAGCTTTCCAGACTAGCAAGCTGTTACAATTTTTGCCTGTGGTGCTTTGCTAACGCAATCCCAGGAACTTCCAAGGCTTTCTCGTCAGTTTCTGTGTGCAAAGAAATCTCTCGGGGTGTACTAAAGCAATCTGAACTCAAGAAGAAGGTGATTCCTTCAGAGTACGAACCTCCTCCAGGAAGCAGCATTTAGGGATCTCCCTGGTTATACTCTCCTTTTTTAAAGTACCTTTTATGGCTAGACCAACAGCATTGTTCATTTGTATCTGAGTTGGAAATTTGGACTCTCCCCACTTCCTCAAAACTATTTCAGAGGGATCATTCAGGTTCAGGCAATTTACTTCCTTTGATATGTACTACAGTGAAATGTGGAAAGCCTTTGTCCAACAAATATGGTCCCTAGCCTTCTTACCAACATTGGGTGAGTAAAGCTCCTTCCCAACTTTATTTTGTAACCCATAATCTGATGATGTCAATTTTCATTCTATCCTCACCTGTTGGGTTCATGTTCGAACCTCTGATCTGACTGTGCTGTTATGGTAAAAAAAAAGCTCTTGAGCTTCTTCCTTACCCACAATGCCCCAACCCCTAATATACCTCAAATCTTGTTAGCAGCTTTTTGCGTAAGACGTGGTCAGCCATAGCTCTCAAATCTTCGTTTGTTATTTGGGCAGGTAAGTGACAATTTTTCTTCATATCTTTATATTTGTATTTTATGATTATTACTTACCCTGCTATGTTTGCATACACTGTTTACCAGTGTTGGTATCCCTTTCTCACTTTAGGGTTTTTACATGCTTGTGTATTTTCATACCATTGTTGGCAGTAAATTTTTCTCTTTCTAGATTTCACTTTAAAAAAATAAATAAATGTTCTCCTCTTGTTATTATATTGTAATTTTCTTGTGTTTATCTTAATATGGCCAAGAAGGGTTCTTCCCGTTTTAAAAAATGCTTGATGTGCGAGTACAAGTTGCTTGGTTCTTATTCCCACACTCTTTCCATTTTATTGACTAGGTTTGCAGCACTTGCTGGACGATTGCTGTATCTGTTGCAAGTTTAATCCCAGAGCTGTTGTGGAGAGAAAGAATAAGGTGATTTTGAAAGGCTTACTACCTTATTCCTTCGGTAAAGCTTTAGCTGGGGCTCAATCCCCCAAACCAAACCCCATGAAGTTCATCTCCTATATCATCTACTTCCTTGGCTCCATCTTCCAAGCCTTCCAGGAAAAGGTCCAAATCCAATTCAAGGAGGTCTTAAACCTCTTCCCCCTTGGATCCGAAGAAAAAGAGGTGAACAGATCCTACATCCTACGATTCGACCAAGAAACCATGGGATCCAGCTGCTCCGGATCCTGTGTTGCCAAGGATCCATTTTCTCCTAAACCAAAAAAGTAGGTATGAGCCAGCTAGCCAGTCCCAGAAGAAATTTATTCCACAAGTCCACGATCAAACACAAAATTCACAGCAAACCAAATGACATTAACGTAGTGTAAAATATCCTAACGTTGTCGTCGTATCACTTCATCAGATGAATACTATCATCAAAATGACTGTTTAAATAGAAATTTGAAATACTGACATCCAATGAAAGTACAAAAGTAATTAAAACAATTAAAACCCAAATTGGATCGTGATGTATTTAAAATACTGTTAAATACTGAAAATTACCATATATATACACATATTTTAAAAGAACTGAGATTGTTGTTCCAAACAACTAATTATTCACTTTCAAGACCTGATTTGGTAAATGAATAAACTCAATAAATGGTAAAATGTATGTTATGTATAAATAAAATATATACAATAAAACAACACCATTTACTGGTAAAAATAAAAACGTTCTTAAACTATAAAAATACTTTTCCAATATTTACCTAAGTTGTGATATGGACTATATAAAGTAAAAAATGGGAGCCTTAACTATTTAGTACTAAAACCTTAAAATGTTGTGAACAAGTGTAGTGTTAAAATTTAGAAAATATTATTAAATAATATTTATAAAATCCATAAATAATCAAAGTAATTATTTAAAAGGTGTCTTACAATGTTTTAAAAATGTGAATGATGTGTATGTATATATATATATATATATATATATATATATATATATACATACATTTTGTTTCATACATTTTATAATTTAGCAGCCCTTAATTTCAAAATGGGCTTTACAGATATCATATCATTGAGACCTGGGGAGTGACTGGCATCTAAAACCAATTGCCAGTACAATTCCTTATATTCTAAACGGGTCTCCCAAGGGCCACCCATAGGGTCTGTAGGGACTACCTCAATGACAAAGAACTTAAAATTAACTTTCTCACAGCTTAAAGTGTGTTTAAATAAAGCATTGTTGTCATTCATTTTCCTCATATCATAGCCGTGTTCATAAATTCTTTGTTTTAACCGTCTCTCAGTTTTGCCTACATAAAATGAATCACATGAGGCACATAAGGCTAAATATACCACCCCTGAGGTGTTGCAATTTGCAAACCCGTTTGTGTTGATACACATATTTCTACTTTTTATATAAAGAGTCTCAAGATTCAATATATTACAACAGTAACCATAACTACCACATTTATATGTCCCTTTCTTGTTATTGTCATATACATTGTGTGAATACTTGTGTGCACCACCTTCTAAAATATTTTTTAAGTTGCGTCCTTTTTTGTGTATATATACTGCAAAGGTTTCTCAAAAATAACGTCCAAATCTGAGATTTTTGCAAATCTAGACCATTCAATACTTATTACATTTTAATTATATTGGTTTCACCAGTATAGGTCATAGTAAAAGCAGATGAAAATTTCTGCTCGGTGTTCACATGTCCTGAATTTACAGTTTCCATATTAATAGTGGGCAATCTTATACCCAAAATGGGGGCAAATCTATTGCTCCTGCCTTCCGTTACTTGTGCATAAATTTCTGTTAACATTTCTTTTGGATAACCTCTAATATTAAACATATCTATAATGATTTCACTTTCTTCTTCAAATTCCTTATCCAAAGAGGTCATTCTACTTGCTCTAACTAGCTGACCTTTAAAGACCCCTCTCTTTTGGTGTGGTGGGTGGGCGCTGTTAAAGTGTAAATAAGAGTTAGAAAAAGTTGATTTTCTGTGTATTCTGGACTTAAATCCATCTGTTGTTCTAACTAAATTGATATCTAAATATACCAATTCATTGTCGTTAATTTGATGTGTGAACCTTAAAAAGTCAGTGGTTCCAGTAATGTATTCAAGGTACTCTACAAATTTAGTTCCTGAGTCATTCCAGAATAAACAAATATCGTCCAAAAAGCGCCCATATAGATTCCAACAATTGTAATATTCTGAGGAGAAAACATATTTTTTCTCCCAGTATAACATGCCAATATTGGCGTAAGTGGGCGCACAATGTGCCCCCATTGCCACACCCTTTAACTGTTTGAAGTATTCACCTTGAAAAAATATTAAATTATTCTTTAACACAAGGTCCATTAAAACAAGACATGTTCAAAATGTTTTGAAAGGAATAGTATGAATGTCTGCTAGAAATTCTTCAAACCAAACCTATATTATGAGGAATACAAGTGAATAAATTTATCACATCAAGAGTAATGAAACTTTTGGTGTTAATCAATGTACTATCAATACATCTTAAGAGATCCCAAGAGTCTATTAAAAATAGTCTTGTTTTCCAAAATAACTGGTTTAAGTTTAGAGTCTATATATTTGGCCAAAGGTGCAGTCACTGAACCTTCAGCCGAAACTGTTGGTCTCAGTGGAGGATCACCTGGATCTTTGTGCACCTTTGGAATACCAAAGTTTGAAGGGACTTTTGGTTTTTCAACAGTCAAAAAATTGTATGTACTTAAATCAATCAATCCTTCAAAAAGTAAATCATCTAAACACACCTGTATTTTCTTATAATTCATGTGTATTTCATTTAATGAAACCCTAATGTAGGTTTCTTCATCATCCAAAATATAGTACGTTTATGTTTTCAGCTTGAATTCTGTTCTACTCTCACTGAATATATATAGATTTCTTACTCCACCTAGAATAAAGTAGAGATTTACAACATCTGTCTCAATCAGGGAGCCACCATTTCTCTATTTTATTTTACTGAATTTATAGATAGAGTTCAACAGGTTTTAAGTTTGTTGTATTTATATATTGATTAAAATTGTTGTCTTAGAAGTTTATGAAATATATATTGGAATTATTATAAAGAATACCATCAATTACAAATGTTAATAGCTCTGCTTTGAGTAAGTACAGTGTCTCCTATTCCAAATTATGATCAATCGATTGGTTTGATCATTATATGAAAAGGTAGATATTTAATATTTAATATTTAAGAAGCAATATTTAATGTATAAAGCTTAACACCTAATATTTGATATTTGCCATTTGATATTTGCTGTTTATTAGTTAATTGATTATATACAAATATATAACTGGCCAACTAATTAATTTCTAGTCTCAACTATTAACTATTAACTAATAACTATTAATTTTTAATTTTTTAATTCTTTATTCCTAACTTCTATACCTTGGATTTTGAATATATGAAAACACAGACATTCGTCTGATTTATTACATCCATTTATTCATTTTACATGGTAATATGCTATGTAGTTCTAAATACCCAATGTATATGAAGTCACACATTTTGTATTGCGGTGCGTTTTCACAAGAGTTTTCACTTTTATCGTTAGAAATTGAGTACTAATGTTTTATTACCTTTAAGTAAAGGAAGGATGTAAGATATTTACCGTTGTGATTGAATTTTGGTTGTTTGGTAGTCTGGTGTTCCTATTAGACTTATTTGAACACAGGATTCAAATAATACATGAATAAACATCTGGACACATATACATTTTATTTTATTTTGCTTTACTGGATATTAGTTTTGTTGTTTAATATGCTATCATGCACATAAGCTACACTGGCGATGGAGATGCCAGCGATCTGCAGATAGGCTTGATACGTTTTTTTATTTAAAGCGAATGCTTTAGGTAACATTTACAGCTCCCTATCTGCAGTTCTATGAATGGAGATGTCAGCGACCAATAGACAGATGTCAAGTGCTATTTCACTGTATTTCATTTTATTTCATTTCATTTGAAGTGAATGCCATAGGCGATTTCTGTAGCTATTTATGTATTTATTTATTTTTTATATATATTTTTGCAAATGGTGTATATATATATTTTTTTTACATGCCTGATAAGATATATAGATATTTATTTATTTGTTTATCCCTCTTGAAAACGTGTTCATATTAGTTGATTCTGCTTAGGCAGCTTCATTGTGACTTAGTAGGAAGTAGAACGAATTTGGTGTATGTGATTTTAAAATTTAAACTTTAATTAGTGATGAAAAGTTTTTAATTAATTAATTGGTTGATTTGTATTAAATTGAATGGTTATTCACTATATAAGTGAAGAATTAATTATGCATGAATAGATCTGATGAAGCGTGCATGAAGCACGCGAAAGCGCTTATCCTTTACTTGTGTGGAATAAAGAAGATTTTTATCTATATTTGGATTTCTCGTGGTGTATCCTGATAGTTATTTTATTCTTTCTATCATTCAAAATATCCAACATTTTACCCTCATATGTAATACAATCCATGAAAACAGCACCACCACCTTTATCCGGTTTCATTATTCTAATATTCTTATTATCTCTACAACATTGTAAAATTTCCCTTTCTTCTGTTGTAAGATTAGGGTTTACTCTACTATGTTTTAAATGCTCCCTCAGTTTTTTCTCCACTAAAATTTCAAAGTTTTTTAACTGGGGGTGTAAAGGTGGATTGATCTCCATTGGTTGATCCAGCACCTTCCAGGCTGCCTTCCCCTTTTATGGAAAGGCACCATACAAAGTTACCTTCCCCTGGCCTTGTCTCGCTCATCCAGACGTTTGACTAAAGAAAAAGTGGATTGGATGATGAGGAAGTTTCTCAATGCGCAGATCCAGATGGGTATGTTAACAGCTGCTACCCTTTCAGGTCAGGAGGCCTGTCCATTGACTCCTCCTCTGATCCCTTTGGTTGCTTCGGAGTCCCTGGATCCAAGTCTCCTGGGTCCATCAGGCTTGGATCCGAAGGTAACTTTTAGTCCCCAGGCTCTGACATCTTTGGATCCGGAGGAGACTCTGTGCCAAAGCTTCCTTGTCAGGTCTGAGGTGCTAGGACCAACTTTGAGGTTTTCACAGCTGTGTCTGCACTGTAGTGCTTCAGCATTGGATAGCTTGGCGCTGGCATCTTCCTCTGGGAGATTGCTTTCGGGGCAGGGGGAGATGGTGATCCAGAAGCCTGCCTTCTTGGTGCCAAGGTCTTCTCTTTCCTCGGGATGGTCTGCCTTTGAGGTTGTGAAGATGGTGTGTTCTGCTTTGATAGGATTGACAGACCCAGTCCTCTCAGATCTTGAGTCCAACATCCAAGTGTTGCTGCACTTGGAACCTCTTCATTCGACTCCACTGAGACAGCCAGCTCGAGACGTCCAATCTACCCAGCAGGGTTTTATAGTCTCTCTTGAAACTTGCCTGGAATACCCCGCCTAGGAAGTCCCTAAGAAGAGAAAGTGCAAGAGGAGGCACTTGGACTCTCCCCAAGAGTCCGTCACTGAGGATACGGACTTCAGTGAGGGTGAAGGGTCCCCATGATCATCTCCAGAAGACGTCTCATTTGGAGACATTTTTGAGATGCTGAAACAGAGAGGTGGTTGGACTCCCAGCAACTCTTCAACTTGAGGAGTCACTATTTCTGGAGGCCTTGGGAACACTCCCATCTAGTTCCTGGGTTACTTTGCCTGCTGTCAAGCTCACTGATTTGGTCTGTCGGGTGTGGAAGGAGCCTGATGCAGTTGAGCCAATACCCAAAAGACCAGATAGGATTCTAGCTGCACCTGCATGGAAAGAATTTTGGGCTGAAGGGGTACCCATGGATGCCATGGTTGTGGCAGTAGCCATGAAGAAGGAATTTCCAAACAATGTTCCTTTGTTCATCCCTCTAACAGGGAGTCTAGGGTGATGGACAGATTTGGGAAGTCTGTCTATGCTTCAACAACCTTGCCTTTAATTTGCTGAACTGTTTGGCACATTTTACTAGGTTGCAAAGGGATTTGATCAAAGAACTTTCAACTTCCCTTTCAGGGTACATTTCTGCTGAGTCCCAATCGTTTGTGGCTTCTCAGCCAATTCCATTCCATTCAGTCTGTCTTGAATTCATCCATGAGGCTTACTTTGCATGCAGCTGAAGATGCCTCAGAAGCAGCGGGTTGAGGCATATCCATTAGGACACATGCCTGGTTGTGTTTGTGATTTTGTGCAGCCCTTCAAGTTCTCATTCATCAATGCTTCTTTTGACAGAACTTCTTTGTTGGACCCCAAAGTGAAGGACATACTATCCAGGTGTGAGAAGTATGGAAAGACTCTCTCTGCAGTGGGCGTATGTTTTTCAACCCCTCAGAGATAATTTTCTAGGAATCAATGAGGTGGACAGAAGATGTAGTTCAAAAAGTCCCAGTGTCCTTTCCAGGACACCCTTGGAGAAAGTTCCCGTAGGGCAAAGGAGTGAACTCTAATGCACGACGATGCCCCAACAGCAGAGGAGGCTGGCAAAACCAGGGGTCCAGAGATTTTTTTTTGACAGACCCTGCCATGCTCCTGAAAGGAGGCCCAATTGTCCACCTCTGGAGACAATCTGGGGTCGACTATCCCTGCACCAGAGAGCCTGGCTAGACATCACAAATATACTTGGGTGTAGAGCATTATTTATAGAGGTTGTTTCCCTGCCACCTCCAACTCTTTGAAAAATTCCCGATATTCCACCCAGTCAAAAGAAGGCAGCAGCAATAACAAGTACAAAAGCTGCTACATAAGAGTCATCCAAGAAGTCCCACTAAACCAGATAGGATCTGGAATTTGCTCAAAATTCTTTTCAGTGCCAAAGAAAACAGGGGACTGGAGAGCAATTTTGGATTTCAACAACCTGAGCAAGTCACTTTGACACCCACAATTTCGGATGGCCATGGTTCAGTCCATTCTCCCTTTTCTGAGCAAGGATGACTAGATCTGCTCAGTAGACTTTCAGGATGCATACTATCACGTAAATATAAAAAGACAATCCCAAAGGTATTTATGCATCCAGTTTGGAGCTAGTCACGACCAGTTCAGAGCTCTGCCCATTGGCCTCACCACAGCCCCCAGGGTGTTTGCCAAATGTATGGCAGTAGTAGCAGCTCACTTGAGACTGTAAGGATTCCGAGTGTTTCTGTATCTAGACATCTGGCTCATCACTGTCCTTGCCAGGCATCTGTTAATAAGGACAAGAAATTAAGTACTCCAGATTTGCTGTCATCTGGGAATAACTATAAATTATGACAAGTCTCACCTTCAACCAACTCAAATTTTGGAATTCATAGGAGCAGTTTTCAACACAAAGTCTGTGATGGTCTCTCTTCCTCTCTCAAGAGTATAGAACATCAGATTACAATTCAAAAAAATCATTTGCAGTGCCAAGACTTTAGCCCGCTTGATCCTTTAAGCTCTAGGATCAGTGTCAGCAGCAATAACGTTAGTACCTCTAGCCAGGTTCCATATGAGAATTCTTCAATGGATGTTAGCTACACAGTGGTCGGTCCCTAGCAAACCATGTCAGCACAAATAAGAAACACTCGGGCATACAAGAGAGGTCTCAGGTGGTGGATTCAATCAGATCCAATTCTACAATGCTTTCCATTCATTCTCCCACAGCCATAGTAAACATGTACACTTCTCAGTTGGGCTGGGGCACTTTCTGGGGAAAACAGTCCAAGGGACTTGGTCCCCCGAAGATGCCAATTTGCATATAAATGTCTTAAAGATGAGAGCAGTGCTCTTAGCATTGCAGGCCTACCAAAAAGCTCTCCCTTCAGGGACAGTTGCTATTCAAACAAACAGTATGTTAATAGTTTGGTACATCAACAAACAAGATCTTACCCCTTGTGTCGAGAAGCACTCTGAGTGTGGCAATGGACGATGTCATCCAACCTCTTTCTAATAGCAACACATTCTGGGGAAGTCCAGTGTGATAGCAGACAAATTGAGCAGATACATTCTTCTAACTCACGAGTGGTTTCTCAACAAGAAGAACTCTGAGAGATGCAACTATATAGCCAAACTGGAGGCTGAACTCTCTAAACTCAGGGCTGGCATGACCAGACAGGAGGAGATGGCAACCACACACACAACAATCCCAGTCCCACATAGACCTACCACAACTGCAAACCAAACGCATAAAAACACAAAGACATACTCGGAGGCTCTAATAAAAAACTTACCAAAACAACAGAGGCTCCCAAAGCAGACATCCAAAAATCCACCACCTCAAAACAAAACACATGCAACACATACTTCAATAAATCAGTGTGTCGACCAATCGCAGCCCTTAAGGCCAAACACCTTGCCTGATACACTAGTAATAGGTGACTCCATAGTCAGACACACTGATGTCCCACTGACCAGGCTGAACAAGGAGAAGGTGACTGTGAGCTGTCTATCGGGAGCTAGGATCCGCCACATAACACACGCACTCAGGTCACTCCAAAGCAAGTACAAATATGACTCCGTCATTGTCCATGCTGGTGTGAATGACCTGAGACATACCTCCCTGGACTACATGAAAAGAGACATAGAGGAGCTCTCTGATTATGTAGCCCAGGCTGGTATGACCCTGACCCTGAGCAGCATCTTGCCCTCACCAAGAATGATACCACAATACAAAGACAAGATGATCAGCTTTAACAATTGGCTCAAGTACTGGTGTCATTCTAAGAGGATCCAATGTCTGTCTGCGTGGGATGATATGTTGGACAAGCCACGCTGCTTCACAAGGGATGGCTTACACCTGTCACCACTGGGCTTCCGGATATTGGCTAAGGCTCTTGCCACCCCATAGTGCCTTTTTTAGGCAAGGCTCAAAAGACAAACCCACCTCCTTAGAAAACAAAAATGGAAAAAAACTAAGAGTAATGCTGCTCAACGCCAGAAGTCTAAATCTCAAGATGCAGGCACTTGATGCACTCCTCAGCATGGAGAACATCGACGTCTGTGCAGTAACTGAAACCTGGTTCAAGGCTCCTGAGAGCACCCCAGCTACCAGGCTATACCTCGTATCATGCTTTTGGCCCCAAAACCCAGGCCGAACCACAAAGGGAGGGGGAGTGTCCATATTCATAAAGGACACCCACACCTCCAGGTTAGTAGAAACACATGAAGCATCAGAGACCATACAGGTGCAACTAACCATAGGCAAAACTGCTATACAACTGTTAGCATGTTACAGACCACCCTCCCAATCTCAAGAACCCCACTCAGCCTTCCTGAAGACATTGGAGGATATGAATGTATCACAAAATACTATCATACTGGGAGACTTCAACTACCCAAACATAGATTGGGTACATTATTCTAGCCCTAATACCCTAGCCCAAAGGTTCCTGGAATTCATAAATTCAAATGCACTGGAACAACTAGTCACCTCTCCCACTAGGGGAGATAATATACTAGACCTGATCATCACAAACATGGGGACAAAATGCTCCACACGAAGTATACCCCTCACTAGTGAGATCTGACCACAAACTAATCACCCTGGATATACATATCCCACCTCCACCCCCAGCACAAAAGACCACAGTGAAAAACTTCTCAGCAGACTTCACTCTTCTTAAGACTGAGATGGTATCCTTTAAGCCCACTGTGCCAGTGGATACCACATCCCACAATGCCGAATCCTTCACAAATGCTTTCTATGGACATCTCCAAGAATGCATGGATCATGCAATCCCAAACAAATCCAAGTCCCTCTCCACCAAATGTAAGCATCCTGTCTGGTGGATCTCAGCCATAAACAAATTGTATAACAAAAGAAGGAAGCTACTGCATGTCAGAGCAAAATCCCATGAAGGGAAGACATCTCTGATCAACATTAGCAGAAAACTACGTTCTCTCATAAAAACATCCAAGGCAAACTTTGAGAGAAAAATCGCTAAGGACACTAAAGATAACCACAAAGCCTTCTTCAGCTATGTTAGAAACCTGGGCGGAAACCGTCCGATATAATCAGAGTTGGTTCACAACAACAAAAAATACACTGAACCCACAGATATTGCCAACAATTCTGGCTGACAGGTTCAGTGCAAATTTCTCGCCTCCTTCACCCCCAAAAGAAGAAATACTTATCCCAGCTGAATGTAATCTCCCTGTCATCTCAGATGTCCAAGTGAGAACTGCCCTAAACAAAGCAAAAAACACAGCATAAATGGGACCTGACGGTATCCCGGGGTGCGTGTTACGTGGACTCCAAGAGGAGCTAAACCCACACATAAAAATGCTATTTAACCTTAGCCTTACTTCGGGATATGTACCTGAACACTGGCGTACAGCAACAGTGGTCCCACTCCACAAAGGGGGTGCCTCTACAGACCCTGGAAACTACCATCCCATAAGCTTGACTAGCCTGGTCTGCAAAGCTATGGAAAGAATCATTATGGAACTCATAAACAGAGACATAGGGGACCTACAGATGCTTGACCCCACCCAGTTTGGCTTTGTAAAGGGCAGATCCTGCCTTTTAAACCTGGTTGACTTTTTCGAAACAGTCACTAGAGCCATTGATGAGGGCAAAGCAGTCCATACAGCATACCTGGACTTGGCTAAGGCCTTCGACACAATACCCCACTCAGGCATCATAGATAAGCTAAACAGCTTAAAAGTAAACCCTTATGTCACTAGATGGGTTGCAAACTGGCTAAAGGACAGAACCCATAAAATTAAAATCGCTGGAGCAATGTCAGACTCAAAGCCAGTCACAAGTGGTGTCCCACAGGGATCTGTCCTGGGACCCCTCTTGTTCAGCATTTATTTCTCAGATGTTAAAGCAAACATGGGAGGGCTGTGGCTGACAAAGTTCGCAGATGACTGCAAACTAGGCGCCATAGTTGATACACCAGCAGATACACACATCCTACAAAAAGGCCTCACTGAAACGGACAACTGGTGGCGTAGTCACAGCCTTAAACTAAATGCCAGAAAATGTATAGTCATCCCTTTTGGAAAAAACAAAGTACCCACAAATTATCACATAGACAGCAACCCACTGAGTACGGAAAAAGTAATCGGAGACCTAGGGACCCAAGTAGACAGCGACCTCTCATTTGACACCCACGTTGCCAAAGTGGTTAGAAAAACATTCTACCTTGCACACCTCATCATGAAGGGTTTCACATCCAGATCCAAGGATGTCATTGTACCCCTATATTCCTCCCTCATCAGACCCATGATTGAGTACAATGCCCCATTTGGTATGTACCTCACCTGGCACTTGCAACAGCTGGAGAGACCACAAAAGTACCTCACCAAAAGGATCAAAGGTCTCCAACATATGTCTTATTCTGCCAGACTAAAGAAACTTCAGCCCTATTCAGTAGCATACCGCCTGCTCAGAGGTGATCTCTGCTTGACGTACAAGGCCAAGTCCAATCAGGATCTGATGGACATGCTCCACCTCAAAAAATCCAAATCCATCAGGACCACGAGAGATAAAGACTTAAACCTCGGCACAAGTATGAATAGGACATGCTGGAGGGATAGATTCATAACCCAGAGGCTTCCCATGCTTTGGAACAGGATCCCAGTTTGTATTAGGCAGAGCCCCTCACTGACTCTCTTCAAGAGAAATCTTGATGAGTGGATGGGAGATCGTAAGTTTACCCCAGGGGTCACATCTGTGTCACAGGGGCACAGTAAACTAATTCTATTATATAAGGGGACCTTCACTGTGTCACTACTAGACAGAGGCACAGTATTCTAGATTTATTCTGTACATTTTTGTACCACTTCATGGGGTGGCAAAAGCCACATCACTATGGCTAGGCTTACAAATGCCCCAGGGCAGATAGCCTAGTACTATACTATGAAACTATAAGTAAGTAACCATAAATGATTTTTCATCAATGGGGCCAGCCTTGCTGCAATCATTTTGTCTCTCGCCTAAACAACAAATGCAACAGCTTCTTTGTCCTAATCCCCCCACAGGGGGAATCACAGAAGACTGTGCTACTTCAAGATTGGCCTCCCATTCTGCTTTATGTCTACTCGCTAGTTCCATTAATTCCAAACTTTCTGCCGAAAGCTTCCAGGTTGACGAGCAAAGTCATCCTCATTGCACCTTACTGCCCTTTGCTGGTTTGGTTCTCCTTCCTATGGCCTCATCTGCTATACCAACCTTGGATTCTTGATCTGATTCCAGACCTCTTGTCTCACCTAACCGGCATGATTCTCCCAGATATCTCAAACCTCAAGCTTACAGGCTGTTTTCTCCATTTCTGTTAATAGGCAGACAACCGATGCTCTCTTCCCCTGTCCGCCATATCCTTTTGTCTTCCCATAAACCTTCAACAAGAAAACTCTGTACAAGTAAATGGAAAAGATTTTTTACTGAGCACAACAAATCATACTGATCCTTTTTTAGCACCGATACATAATGTACTCAAATTTTTAGCTTTACTCTTTAAAGAAGGGACAAGCTTCTCTACCATTAAGGTTCAGCTAACTGCTATATTCGGTTTTCATACTGGATTTGAAGGTTCTTCTGTGGCCTCTTCTAAACTTTGCAAAGCATTCTTGGAGACTGGCTTCTATTGAGACCTCTGTTTAAAGACCCTACTTCATCATGGGATCTAAACTTGGTACTGCAGGCTTTAATACATTCTCCCTTTGAAGCAGCAGCTTAAGTTTCTTACTTGCAGAACAGTCCTTCTGGTAGCCATCACCTCAGCTAGAACAGTTTCAGAACTTCAAGCTTGTCTTTGAAGCCTCCCTGCTTGATTTTTCATAAAGATAGGGTCACAATAAGAACCAGTGCATCCTAACTTCCCAAGGTGGTATCAGAATCCATTAGCAATCAGTCCATTAATTTGCCTGTATGCTTTCCTAAATTACAAATAAAGGTCTATATGTTGCATTTATTGGACTTTCACAGACAATTAAGTTTTTATCTGCATATTACAAAAGAAATCAGAAAGACAGACCAGTTGTTCATTTCCTTTGCAGATTTGAAATCGGGTAAACCAATCACAAAAGTAACTTTAGCCAGATGGCTGACTGAATTTCTTTTACTTATAATAAATTGGGGCTTACCTTAGCTAAACCTATAAGAGCCCATTCAACTAGATCCATGGCAACTTCTAAAATATTTCTATGTAGAATTTCCATGGACAATATATGTGCAGCAGCAACTTGGACATGTCCTCATACCTTTATCATTCATTACAAATTAGATGTGGTCTCGAGAGGTAGAACATCTTTTGGTTCAGTTGTGCTCGGGATTATCCTTCCTTAGAGTCCATCTGGGGTTTTAGGTAGCTGGGAACTCTGTTCCAACAGTTGAGGATGGAGTGAAAATTGACACCAGAAAGAAGTTATGTACTTACCATAATGTTCCATCTGTGTTGTCCTTCTTCCTTCTTCCTCAATTTTCCGCCTACCAACCCCAATCCTTTGTTTCTACAAACTTCTGGATGAGTGAGATATTAACAGTTGAGGAAGAATGAAAATGGACAACACAGATGGAATGTTATGGTGAGTACATAACATTTTTCTTGCCTGTGCTGTCTCCAAACCTTGATCCGCATTCATCTCATGGTCAGACCCCAAGTGCCGTAGTAAGCATGGGTGAAATTGTTTAGGTTGTCTGTAGTTTCTACTGGAGGATTGCCCCTAGTCTCACTTGTCACGATGGGAATAGTGCCATTGACACTGTTAATTTTTGGCATCCATTGCCATGATCCAAAGGAGCCATTCAGTGCTGGCATTGAGCATCTACCTATCCCAGATGTATTGCACCACATCATTCTGTTTACTGAATTAGCCATTCCATGTTTGATGTTGACCCCCCCCCCCCAAAATATCTGAATTAACGCTGATGGGAGGCAATGGCAGTCAAGATCAAGAATACAGTAATTTACTTCTCATTGCTAGTCAACCAGGCTGGACATTGGTTCCAATGCCAGTTATGCAGGCTTCTCTGTATGCGTCCTCTCCTGCATGACTGCTAATTATTGGCACAGTGGGACCTGAAATTACTGTGTTAACTCTTGCAGCACAGGGCATAGGGATAATAGATCCTCCTCCAGGACTGAAGATATTTAGTCATTCTGCTTCCTTGGCAAAGAAGGTGTAAGTGGAAAAGGAAGTATGTTTATTGTTTAACCCGAAATCTAGATGAGGATGTAGAGGCTAAATCCCTCAGCAAATTTGACAACTATGCAGTATAGCTGACAGCAGGGGATAGTCAACCTCAGCGGAACAAACAGGTGTTCTGTCTTGCACGTTCCAGAGGTCTGCAGTCTTTTTCCTGAGGGGATTGCATGAATGCTCCACTCAAGAGACAGATAGGGATTTTATATTCCGCCAGTTGTCCTCATTTTTGACTATAATGTAGGATACATGTGTGAGGGTGGTAAAATCCAGAGGATATGTAGCTCTCTTACTCAGTTCACCCAGACTGCAGTCTTCCAATACCAACATAGGTTCATAGGTAGGTACTAGGCTATTGGCCCTAGGGCCTATATAAGCCTAGCCAAAAGGTACCCTGGCTTTTGCCACCCAAGGAAAGTATTTTCCTGTGCTACCGTCGAGCAGAGCCACAGAAGTGATCCCCGGGTGAATTTCTTATCTCCCATCCAATCATCAAGATTTTTCCTGAAGAGTGCTAATGAGGAGCTTTGTTTGATATAGATAGGTAGTTTGTTCCTGAGTATGGGAAGTCTCTGGGACAGGAATCTCTCCCTCCAGCAATTTCTGTTTATTGTGGTGACAAGGTTTAGGTCCCTAGAGCGTGTAGCTCAGAGGGATTGGGATTTCTTTAAGTGGAGCATGTCCAAAAGCTCTGGGTTTGACATAGCTTTGTATGTTAGGCAGAGATCGCGTCTGAGTAGGCGATATGTGACGGAGTAAAACTGCAGTTTTTTGAGACTGTCTGCATAGGGCATCTGTTTGAGACCGGTAATCCTCTTTATGAGGTATTTCTGCGGCCTTTCCAGTTGTTGTAGATGTCTTGTGAGGTACATACCAAAAGGGGCATTGTACTCTGTCAGTTGATCAAAACTATCTCAATTGAAAGTGGATTCACTGAAAAAAAAAAATACACCAAAACAACCTTCAGCGAATCCTGGAGCTTTTTCTTTTTTTTTTTTGCAAGGGTGGGGCAGGCCACCCTGCACCCTCAAACTTGCATATGCCTGCTTTGAGGTCACACAACAGTGGACAAAACAAAATACTCTACTTTTGCTGAATGTTGTTACTGTATATTTTTCCAGTAAATCCACTTAGATTGAAGAAGATTCAACCAGTCGACTATTTTCCCGTGGCATCGTCCTGTCAAAGAGCTGTGGCAAGAAAGGAGGCCTTAAGTTTTGTGAAAGAGCCATCCAAGAGGTCTCACCAGACCAGTAACTCCAGCTTGTATTTGGTGCCAAACAAGACAAAGGACCTAAGACGCATACTGGATTTGAATCACCCAAACCAGTAACTCCAAAGAGACGTCTGTATAGTAATGATGTAAAATATTTTTCTCTTTCTGAGAAAAAAAAGATTGGAGATTCCCTTAAGATCCCTACTTGCACATAAAACTTGCAATGGAATGTCAGGTTTTTATGCTGCCATATAGGAGCCAATCACTACTCATTTTCGTCATCTTCCATTTGGTTTCACCTCAGCACACAGGGTTCACTAGATGTATGGCAGTTGAAGCAATACATCTAAGTCTGCAGGGAGCCAAGATTTTCCATTATATGGATAATTTGCTCCTGGTTTCTCCCACTATGGGCAGTCTTCTTACCTTCATAGACTACCTTCTGTTTATATTCTATTTCTTTGGTATAATAGTGAACACCCTGAAGTCTCAGATGATCCTCACAGAGTCCATCACATTCACTGGCTTGTTGTGTATTTCTCCCTCAGGCAAAATTTCAACTCTTCGTTTAGGAGTTTCTATGCTTCTGCAAAACAACATTGCTCCTGCAACTGTTAATCTTCTTGGCATAATGGCAGCTTTCATATATATGTCATCCAGTGGTTATCAGATGAGGGTATTACAGTGTTTACTGCTTCTCTGTTGATTGGCTTTCCCTGCCAGAATTGTCAGAAATTGGCAAGATTGTGCAGTTTGGTGGATGAGCAAGTCCAGTTTGTCTCTGTACCGATCTTTCCTAACTCCCACCCTATTCGTGACTCTTGCCATGACTACTACTGTTTTAGGGAGAGAGGGTTATCAAAAACAGGTAATCCAAGGCACATCTTTCCAGATCAAGGCCATTTGCATATCCGCCTTATTGGAAATGTGTGCAGGCCTTTTTACCACGGAGGCATTTTAAGACTCACTTTTTCAAGATGCATTTGGCATCTATGCCAACAATATAGCAATGGTATAGTATGTCCGCAAACAAGGAAGGATTCCTCCCAATACCCTCTGCTAGTAGGGTATGAGAATTTGGATATGTGTCTTTGTTAATGAGAATGGGATTGTTTGCCTCCAAGTGCCATGACAAGCTAGTTCTCCTGCATGCAGGCTCAGCCATAGTCTTTTGATGCCTTCTGAGTGGTATTTCAACTTAAAAGTAGCCGGAACCTTGTTCCCTTGTTGGAGGAAGCCTAGCTGCAACACTCTTGCATCTCAACCAACACCAAGTGCTGCTGTAGCTTTTCCCTTATTCCTTTCTGGGGAGGATGCCCCAGAGATGGTCATTTGGAAATGGCTCTTGAGTCTTTATGCTTTCCTTCCAGTTTTCCATTATTGCCATGCAAATGGATAAGGCCAGATGCACAAGGCTGAACTTATTCTAAAATCCCTTTCTTGTCCCCAACAAGTGTGGTTTCTACTGGCCTGCTTTGACCTCATCTCCTAGAAAACTTTCTGTATCTGTAGCCAACCAGGAGACTTCTGTAGCACACATACAACAATCCTCACCAGGAAATAACACTTTATATACATGTCTTTCTTTTTTTGGTGATGGCCAGAGGTCCTTTATTCCCAGAACGTCTGTCCTAAATTTTTACCTCTGCTCAGGGAACTGGCAGAAGGAAGATAGGTGAAGGTAAATGGATTCTTAATCTGGGCCAAGGCCTGAGGTATAAATGCTTCAACTACTCTGGCCAGCCATATTCTAAAGTATTTGTCACATATTTTTGACTCTGACCTTAGTTAATTTTAAGTCAGGTTTCATTTATTTGCAGTTTTCATTTCTCTATCCTAGAAGGTCTGTAAAACCTTTCTTAAAGGCACATTTCTGTTATACCCACCACTGAAGGATCCATTTCGTCTGTTGGATTTCTACTGTTACAAAACTTGCTGTTACTGTAGATTTGAAATTCACATGTTGAAAAACTGTTCCTGGTGGTTGATAATTTTGTCAGGAAAATCTTGGAGTTGCTTTTTGTACATCCTCCTCTCCTAGTGTTCCACAAAGAAAGTGTGTCATTGAGAACAAATCTTTCATGCCAAGAGATGCAACAGAACTGACATTTTCAAACCATTAAGCTAGATGGCTTAAAAGGTGCACATGTTTTTGCTATGAAATAAAAATGTCTATGTGTAGAGACTCATGTCCGTTCAGTTAAGGTCGTAATCACCTCACAGGCATTTTTTTAGAAATGTATCCATGGATGATATCTGTGCTGTAGCTATGTGGGCATCACTGAACTCTTTTGAAAGACACTACAAGCTGGGTGTTATCTCTACATAGAGATCTTCATTTGGTGCCACCATAACAAGCTGGATGTCATCTGTACGCATACAGGTCTTCCTTTGGTGCCATCATAATTTAGGGTGTTCTTCCAGGGCACAGTTCATTGGAACACTGCTGTTCAAATAAGCAGTAAAAACTGAACTTGATAAACAATGACAAGTTGTTAAGGCCCTCACCACTGTTGTGGTTAACTTTTAACTTATAGTACTAAAATTGATTTGGGTTGATGGTTGTGTCTTGTTTACCAAACCAACCGTTCTTCCCCCGGCCTTAGTTGTGACTGATCCTACAACTGATTTTGTGTAACATCTTGCTTAAAGTCCATATTTTGTATACTTCAGACGTACGGCAAAGAGTCTCTTGGAACATAGCATTGGGGGTAAAAGGGGAGAGGATCATTGGCCGGGGCAAAGTTTCATCAGCCCAACTAAGTCCCGATGGTCTTAGACATAATGGTACAATAGCTCCTTCATTCCCTTTTCAGTGATTGAATGTGTGTGTGTGTGTGTGTGTGTGTGTGTGTGTGTGTGTGTGTGGGTGGGTGGTGGTGGGGAGTGCCAGTGTAACAGTTAACCCACTCCAGATGGCCCCACAAAAGTAATGCATAGGTGATTAGTTGGTGGTAATAAAGATGGCCACTTAAATCACTTAATGCTAAAGACAACCCTATTCAGTGGGCCCTTTCTTGTTGTGCGAGGTGAATTTTTATCTGCCTTATGTATTGGATCTTTTTGTGAAAATTGCAGGTTTAAGTGTTATGTCCTTGTTTTGGTTTTAAAATTGACTTCATAGGTTTGATGGTTACTGCATAATGCATTGAGGGCTGTACAAGGACCAGGTACAAATCGTAAGAGAAGGGAAGCAGTTATCATATGATTGTGCTCTTCAGAGAGAGAAAACCCAGTTGTCTCAAAGGTTATCTAGTAGCATGAGTATTCACACACTTATGTCTGTTTCACTTTAACTTAGCAGGTTATCTGTGGCCAGTACAGTTCCTTG
>NC_056747.1:469040513-469156632 GCF_019279795.1 Protopterus annectens
TTAACAGTGACACTTCTTGTCTTAATTGCTTTATAGTTTTCTGTAGTCGATACTTCTATGATGGTATTCAATTTTTCCCGTTCCTTTCCCTCACTACCCTGTGTTTTTGCAGTAGGACTTTATCAGTTATTAATTTAGCTACACAGTAATATAGCCTGTTTACTTCTGTGAAATTTTATGGATCTCTGTGGACAGTCCCCATTACTGTGTTTATTTGTTTTATCAAACTTCTGACTTTTTGGGTTTTATTGACCTTCTGCAGTCTATTTCTTTCATTGATCTTAATATGTCTATCTCCATTAAATCAAGCAACAATTCTCTTAGCTCATTTTCTTCTAAACTGAGGGCACATTTTTTATTTTCCATTTGCTGCGAACATTCTATAGAAAGTTCTATAGCATCTTCCTGTGGCATATTCTCTTCACTTTGATCCTGTGTCATCCGTTGCTCTGTCATATGGGAACTTACTGGCCTATCACACCGTTGACTGTGTCAGAGTTTCCTGTTCCTTCTCTTGCTGTCCAGCTTTAAGTGAACATTTATACTGGTTTCCTGTGGAAGGCTCCAAAATATCTTCATATGGCACCTGACCAATTGCTTCCTGTTCCACTAGTTTCCCCTTAATTTGGATATGCATTGCTCTATCCTGTTGTGGTGCTTTCTGAATTAGATTTTCTGCACTGAATCCTTCACTTCGCAGTTACTCCATAACCTCATTTTCTATTTCTTTAACTTCTCCATGACTAATCTCCTTTTCTACTTTTTCCTCTTTGTCTTCTTATTTTTGTATTGTGAAGTTTTCCACATCTGGATTCCTTTGCCTGTGCTTCTCTTTGAATATCTTTGGTGCTGCTCTTTTTATATTGGTTACTTTTGCTTTCTCCTTTGAATAAATATTTCACCATATTAAATCTGTCTTTCTTTCCCATGTCCATATTTATTCTTCAGATGTCTCCTGATATTCCTGCTTCTCCTTACTTTGTGGACTCACTCCATCTTGCTGTGATGTAACCTGTGTTAGACCTTCTACCTGGTTTATAAAAAAAAATATGCTTGACCTGTATTTAAAACTACATATTTTCACTGCTATTTTGCTATCCATAGCCATAAAAATAGAGCTTCCAGTTTCTCACTTTTTTTCTATTATCTTTTGCTTAGTCTGTTTCCACATATCTTTAGCAACCATAACAAAATCCTTTTTAATCTATACTCCTAAGTGCATTGTTTTATCATTAACCAATTTGTGTTTGCGTACATTGTTTACAGCCAAGGCCTTTGTTTTATCTTAATTAATTTTGTATCCCAAAAAGACTTGAAACTGTCTCAGAATGTACAACACCACTGAGATATAATTTTCTGTTTTTATTAGGTACAAAATATGCGCAAATAAAGCCAACTTTTCTTGATTGGCATTCTTATTGTATGCTTGAATTTATGAGTTCCTTATATTCTTTGCCAGTAGTTCTAAATATAACAGAAATAACAAATGGGAAGGAGGACACCCCTGCCTTGTTTCTCTGTTCAAACAGAACTTATCAAGAGGGCCCCTACCCTCACTTTAATTTGTTTCAAACCCCTCATATATCCAACTAATTAACCTTACTATTTTATCACAGAATACATTTGCTTCTTTTGCCCTACTCCTAAAATCCCCAGTTTACTCTGTCAAGTGCTTTCTCTGCATCAAGACCCACCAGCGACAGTGTGTTTTTTTCTTAAATTCTGCTTACCTCTGGATGATCATTGCTGTGTTAATTTTGTCAGATGATTACCTCCCCTCCAGAAAACCACATTGAACCATATCTTTCAATTTTGGCATCACTTTGCTATTCTTTTAGCCATTATAGATGTAATGTATAATCATGGTTTAGAATCAAAATGGGCCTATATGAAACTGGATCTGATGGGTCTTTGCCGTCTTTAGGTATTAGACACCGCAGCTTTCCCCCAGGATGTTGGTGCTTCCTCCTTTTAAAATACTGTTAAACAAAACCTTTCAGAGCTTTAGCACTTTCTTCCCTTCTAGCTTCTAAACCTCCACAGGAATTCCATCTATTCTCAGAGACTTTCCTACGGAGTTATTATATATCACTATTTTATGTCATCTGCTGCTATCCTAACTGTTAGTAATGTAGCTTCATCTCCCTCTAACCTTGGGATATTTAATTCTTCCGTAAATATTTCCATTTGTATGTTTTCAAGATTTCCACTTTTCTCTGCTTTATACAGATTTTCATAAATAATTCTAATAGCTTTACAGGATCTCTGGTTATTTTCTGTTTTATAAGACCCTAAGCTTGGCAACAACACTTTCTATTTTCTCTTGCCTAGCCATTGTAGTAAAAGCTTTTGTGCTCTGGAGTTATTTTCGCAAAACAGTTTAACAGCAAAACTTGTGCACATTACCGAGGTAGTCCCTTATTTTCCCTTTAACACTCTTTAGTTGCACCTCTTCTTGTTCTGTGAGATTCTTCCTATTCTGCAATTCTTCAACCTTTGTCAGTCCCTTTAAATAATTCTTGTTACTTCTTAACCATACCTTTTTTTTTTTATTTCTACCCTATTGTTAAACTCCACTTTCTTTTTATCCCACTGCACTCACTGTAGTTTCTGAAGAAATCTCTGTCTTCCATAACTCCCAAATAATTTCCACTACCCATTCCTTAAATTACTCTCTGTGTAACAGATAGGTGGGAAACTCCTAAGCCTCATTTTTATTTCATTACCCTGCATTTTTATTTTAGTTATTATTGGCACATGATCTGAAATACTTATTGAATGTGTATCAAAACTTTCAATTCAATGCTCATGTTCTTGTGAAGTTTAGTTTCTTTCTAGGCTAGCCCAATTTTTATACCTCTGGGAATAATATGTAAATTCTGTCTGAGCTCCTACTACTGAATTCACATCTTCATACCAAATATTTTCATAAATGTCTTCAATAATCCCCAATCGTTGGTTGTATTTTCCCGTGTAGGCCCCCTAGATACAATTTCACTGTTGAAAATGGAATTCTAGTCCCCACCTATAAGTAATATTCCCTACTGAAAGCTAATTATGTCTCCCAGAATTTTCTTAAGCTCCATTGTAGCTGTTTTAAGTGGAATATGAATATATGCTAGCATAATCCTCCTCCCTTGCCAGTAGCAATGACTAAATGACAAGGTACAAGTAAAACCTATTTTAAAACGCAGAAGGATAAATAAACCCAAGTAATAAACAGGTATTTATGTCATGATTATAAACTAGATCCTATAATATTTATATGCCTTATATACAGATATTACACATGGTTTTATATGCCATTTAATTTAATCATAGTTTTTATACTTGTATTTATATTCTAATATATCTATTTATTTATTTAATATAATCATATTTAATATAATCATTTCTAATATATTTTAATATATATTTATATGTATTAAATATTTGTCTTGAATCTGTATATATATATATATATATATATATATATATATATATATATTATTAGGTCATTGACTGGGTTAATATATGTTAAAAACATATATTAAATATTTATATACACTTTTGCACATGATATAGAGTCGTACCAATACCTTTGCTGCCTATATTTCAGATTTTCATTTCTCAATCTAGTGTTTTTATATTGTTATATTTGAATGTGTCTCTTCTATGTAATGACTTTTTATGTAATGAGCTTTGTTACTCTTAATTGATAATGAAATGTTTATGGAAGGATGCTTGACCAATAGAAATGTGATGGGGGTTATTTAATTTAGAAAGTATTGTATGCGTTATAAAGTCTGAAGAAGCCTTCGGGTGAAAGCGCTTACTTTGTTAATAAAAGGAACCTGTTTTTACGCTTTGATTTTGCGTTCTTGCCAGTGGATTACTACTATAAGGATTGTTATACAGATTGCTGACTATCTATTTGGGACAACTTATTTTGTGCCATCAGGTACTAGCGTATGGTTTATGTCTATGAGATTTCTATTTATTTTTCATTCGCTAGTACCATGCTCTGTTGGCTGTGTGCGTTTTGGTTTAAATCATAGGATCAGTTTGTTTCTTGTGAGGTTAAGGTGAAAGGACAACCATTGTCAAAACAGACCATTTCCAAATGGTTGTCCAAGACTGTTCTCTTTTGTTTTACTCACCATGATAAATCTATTCCAGGTAGGGTCAAGGCTCACTCTACCAGGACCTTGGCTTCTTCTATGGCTTTTTGGAAAGGGTTGGATTCTAGATGTATCCTAGAAGCTGTTACTTGGTCATCTGTACATAGTTTTGCAAAACTCTAACCTAGATTCATTTTCCAGGTCTAGATCTCACTGTGCTAGGACCATTCTCCAGGGTGTCATGGACCCATTTCCTTCCACTGCCCAAGTATAGTTAATGATAATCTACCCATACAGCTAAGGCTACTGCAGCAGTGATCAGTATGAAAAATGTAGTGCAGTTGTGTAAATTGAACTCAACCATAACAGTAGATGTTTGATCACTGCTGCAGTAGTCTTAGCTAATTTTTGTATTATCTTTTGTTTAGTCTCTTCCCACATATCCTTAGCTGCCACCTTCCATTCCCCTTGTTTTTTGGTGTGTTTTTATGCCAGGGTGTGGACATTTATTTTTTTGTTATTCTTAGCCTTGTCCTTTCAAGGCTCAGTCCATCTTTCTGCTGGCAGGAAAGCTGTGAAAGGCTTTGCTGCCAAACTTGACTTTTAGTTAGGTCAGTTCAAGCTGCTTGATAGTTTGGGCATGTGGACGTGCCCTGATTCTTTGGAGGGTGGCAGGCTGTTATATCTATGGCAGGATGTAACCCATATAGCTAAGGCTGCAGTGATCATTCGAGCATCTGCTGTTATGGGAAGTTCATATTACACAACTGTACTTTTCTTGTGCTGCTTCTTTCTCCAGTTTTGTAGGTAGGCAGCACAGCTCCTAACTTGTAGTTCCCTGGGTTAACACCCCTCTCTAAAGGCACCTGTAGAATAGTCCTTGTTTAGGATCCTCAGCATGATGCCATCTTATCCTGTGACTTAATGCAGACCCTCCCAATGCTCTTTCAGCCACTTCAGCTGTTGTCTTCTCATGTCCCCATCTTCCATGTTGCCCTCTCCTGCCTTCAAAGCTTGTACCATGCATTATGCTGCTTTGCTGATTAGTGATGTAACATTTTAATCTAGAGCTTTTGCTGCTATTTGGCCTCATGTTTATTACTCTTCTCAAGTTACTTCATTAGTTTCTCT
Source organism: Protopterus annectens (assembly GCF_019279795.1). NCBI lineage: Eukaryota > Metazoa > Chordata > Ceratodontiformes > Protopteridae > Protopterus > Protopterus annectens. The sequence continues at coordinate 469,045,745 of NC_056747.1, forward strand.
CCATGCTTTCTGCTGTTTGGCATATCTAAAGTAGGATTTCCTGCATTTCTTAATGTTAGATGCTAACCTTTCCTCCATGTTACCCCTTTGTCTTCTTTTAACATTTAACTTCCTTTCTAGCAGCCAGATACCTCTCCCTGTGATATACTTATCCTTTCACTTCATTTATTTCCATGGGGCTGTCTTACTTGTTTCTAAGTTTCCATTTTCTTTTTACCGTGGTAAACTAATTGTAATCCTTTGTGTCCGTATTGTTCATTTTATGATTTTCCATGCATACTCTATAGCTTTACTCTTGTGATACCTTTCAAGATTCTTTGTTTATGACACCATTCTTTTGTAATTTGCTTCCATGTAGTCCTAGACCCAGGCTTCATGGCTGTTTTAGTACCTTTTCCACTGGTAATGCAAATCACACTTTTGACTAGTTGCACTAGGTTAATGGATCTCTGTCATTTTCACCCTTAAGCTCGTTTCATTCATACAGCACAAGGTTAAGGATTTTTTCTTTTCTTCTTTCAAGTGACAATGGTTTGAACATCTAGACTAGTATTTTGATCAGTATTTTCTATAATAGTCTAAGTACAACTATAATAATTTGTTTTTAAATAAGAAACATCTTTATTAAATCAAAAATGTTTGACACAGCAGTCAAATATTGGTAATCCAAAGTAAAAATAAAAAAAAAATCCAAGAAACAGCAAAAATGAAAGTTTAAGAAGCTTTATTGACAAACAGAGACTTAGCACTTTCACCCGTTATAATACATAGGGCTTATTTTTACTTTGGATTAAACATCTTTATTAAATGATCATATATGACATAGACAATCTTACATTTATATAAATGAAAATAAACCATACCAATACAATCTCGGTTGCAAACAGTATACATTTCAAACCATGCTGACACAAGTGTAGTTGCAAACATTATACATCACTTATAATATATCCAGTCATTGTCAGTCAGCCATTACATAGGTCATTCAATTCCTTCCTTCCTTTTTAACCTCGTTCCTCCTCTGCATGTACTGATCCCACACTTCACATCTTTTCCTATGTAATTTGCTTCTACCCTTTTCTAAAGATCCCAATTGCATTTGTTTTATCTCTGTTGCTATATTTGCAACTTCTAGTAAAGTTGGTTTAGACTTTGATTTCCATTTTCTAATAATTGCTTTTTGGCAGCCATCATAATTAGACTCAGCAAAGCCTTACAATGTCTAGACAGTTCCGTTTCTGTATCATAACTCAAAAAAAAAAATTCTTTAGTTAAATCTATTTGCTCACCTAGCACCTCTGACAGAGCAGTCTGCAGGGAATCTTTAAGGTCTGCCAACTCATTACAGTCCCAGAAAATATGTTCTCAGTTGCCTCTTTCTTTCGCATCACATCTCCAACATTTACTGTCTACCAGAGGAAAAATTCTTTGGAGTCTTCTTTGGGTATAAAATACCTATGTAAACAATTCAAGCAAAGATCCTAAATCTTCTAGACTTTATTGCATGTTTGAGATATATATATATATATATATATATATATATATATATATATATATATATAATATATATATATATATATATATATGTATATGTATGTGTGTGTATATGTATATGTATATGTATATATATATATATATATATATATCCCCATTGTTTCTTTGTGAATTGCTTATCCAGTCTCTCTTCCCAATCCTTTCTAACCTCCTCTGATTGATTCTTATAGTTATCATGCAATATTTATATGCTGTACTAATTATTCTTTTTTTAATGGCAACTTCTGTTCTAGATTCTACTTCTTTGTCTTTGCCTATACTCTGATATCCGTGCCTGAAGGCAGTCTCTAATCTGCAGTCCAGGTAACTTCTTGGCATCTTCCCATTTTGTTACCTTTCCCTCAAGAGTTATTTGCTCCCAATACTTTGGATTCTTTGCCAGTTTTCTCCAGTAAATTCCACCCCCCTCTTGCCTATATTCTGTATTCCTAATTGCAGTCATCCCAATCACCAGCATCTCCTTTTGCCATTCCCTTGTTGGCTTAGTTCTTACAATACTTTCTTTTACTTTATGAATATAATAATCTGTATGACTGTTGTTGTTCTCTTTAAAGGTCTGCATCCAAAATCCCAGTCTCTCCTTGTTTCTTGAGCTTCTCCCCTTGTTTCTTCAACATCTCTTTCTACTTTAAATTGTAGTTTTCTGCTTGTGCTATGTATAAGGAGCCTTAACTCTGTTCCTCTGAAATACCCCTTCAAGTCGGGTAATCCCAATCCGCTCTGTTCTAATCGAAGAATCAGTTTATCCCAATTGACTCTTGCTGTCTTCCCCTCCCAGATAAAATCCTTCAGCTCTTTATTAATTGCTATCCACAACCTCTGTGGTTGATAAAAATATGCCTGACCTGTGTATAAGACTATAGAGACTAAAAACATTTTAACTGCTTGCATCTTACAATTGATATCCATATAACAGAGCTTCTATTTCCTCACTTTTTGTATTATCCTTTGTTTAGTCTCTTCCCACATATCCTTAGCTGCCACACCAGAATCATGTTTAATACATACTCCTAAGTACTTCATTTTGTCATGTCTGCATAAGTATGGATATTGCTGAACCAGTTTGTGTGTGGGTACATAATTTATAGCCATTGCCTTTGTTTTTAGCTTCATTCATTTTGTATCCTGAAAAGATTTGAAACTGTCTCAGTATGTTTTATAGCACTTAAATGTCCCTTTCTGGTTTTGTCAGGTGTAAAATACTGTCATCTGCAAATATAGCCAGCTTTTCTTGAGTACCATACCAATTATATCCTTGAATTTCTCAGTCTATTATTTTCTTTGTCAGTGGTTTTAAATATAATGCAAGTAACAAAGGGGAGAGAGGACAACCTTTCCTTGTTCCTCTTCTCAAGCGGAGATTATCAGAGGGAACCCCGCCCACTTTAATTTTCACCTCTAATCCCTTATAAATCCTCCTAATCAGCTATATAATTTTATCAGGGAATGCAAATGCTTTCATTGCTCTGTTCAAAAAGTCCCAGTTTACTCTGTCAAATGCTTTCCGTGCATCAAGACCCACCTACAACAGTGGTATTTTCTTATATTCTCCTTCCTTCTGGATCATCAGTGTGTCTGGTTTGAAAGTTGATAACAGCTTTAATAACTATAGTGCTGAATTTTGTAGCAGCTGCTTCATAAACCTGTTGGACTGAACGACTTTGTTGAAAAGCAGGCTGGTAGTAGTCTGGCTTTTTCCTCTTTACATGATAAAATTGTGTATTTTTCAGTCGTTATTAGGGTGTAATTTGCAGATGGACAGTTTTTTTATCAGAATCATTATGAAATGAGAGTGCCTAAGGGAGTGAGACTGTGGAAATAGCCAAATGGTGTCATAAAAGGATTGTTTTTTTTATGGAGAATTGATGGAGTTGTTTGACCGTATTGGAGTATATAATATGTGGCTCTTATTGTGAAAAATAATGTTCTTGTTTTGAGTAAAATGGAGTTGGATATCAATTGTTTATATAATGAAATGTGTGCAGATTTAAAATTTAATCAGTTTTCTGAACATTTTTTTTAGATTTTTGATAGGGTGGATAGAAGAAATCATAGTAATCGTATTAGGAAGAATAAAGAATTTAATTGTGATAAGTTGCTTATGAAAAGGAGGTGTACTCTGAACCAAGGGGTAACCCAGGAATCTGTAATGATGGTGGTGTGGCTATTTCAAAGGGTACTATTAGGAATGAGGAACATGATTGTATTGATGATTTTTTAAGGCATCCATCATTGGGGGAGTATCCAATTACACCGATAAGACCCAGAAGATTGTCCAGGTTACAGGAGCAGAGGAACAACAAGGGGATATGTATTGGAAGCCCCATTTGTTGGGGGCAGCAACAAAGTTAGCAGACAAAACGAGGGGACAGGAAAAGGGGAAGATGAGGTAATAAACTCTCCTGAATTTGTTGATTTTAACAAGCAAGACCATGTTCTGCCCCTATTAATGTCCGGTATTCAAATGACCAAGGGTGATTTGAATTATGGTGAGTGTGGGAATATGGTAATAATTTGCGATTTTGATATCAAGTTGAATAAAACCAGTAGTTTGGAGCATGACGTTATGTTACTTGCATACCCCCAAAATAAATATTTTACATCAAGTAGATGGTTTCAAGATTTATAACTGTAGTCATGTATGAATTAGTTAATATTTTTTAAAAAAGGATTTACCTTTGTTCCAACTAAGGGTTTTGATGTGATTGATACATTAACAGAATTCAAGTTATTTTTCAGAAGGATTAAGTGCTCACTTATTGTGGGCAATGAAACTGATAACCAATATAATAATAATAATAGTATAAATAAATTGTGGAGAAGTGCATATAAGTCCCTTTTGCATCCTATGCTTTTGTTATATGAGAAAATATGTGAATTTGACATCAGAAATTTGGAAGAACATGTTAGAAATAGTAAAAAGCAACAAGTTTTAACTTGAATAAAAATGGATGTACATTATTAAGGCAGTCATCTTACGATCCCAGCATACATGTAATGAAACTGGAGAAAGGGGGGAGGGACTGTTTTGGATACAACCCTTTATATTTTTAAGATGCACCAATATTTTTATAATGATATTTTTGAGGAGTCTACTTTAAATCAAATAAACATAACCTGTCATAAAACTGACATGTGGCTGAATGATGTCTTTAGAATGTTATTGTGCTTTTCCTGGTTAGGGGTCACCACAACAGAACTCCGGTCCGCTAATGATTGACAGTAGATTTTTTTTATGGTGCAGAGTTGCCAGCCTGACGCCCAACCTTCAGCGAAAGCACGCCCATTCACACATGTCTTTCGGAGGCGTGTCTTTAGAATATGGGTTTGATAATAACACTACAAAATATTTGAGAGCTGAGTATCCCATAGTACCATCAATTTTCAGTATTCCCAAGACCAATAAGGATTTTGGGAGATCAAAGACTGAGCCCTTAGCAAAATGGGGTTGATCATAGGTTAAAGGAATTTCTTAACAATAAAAAGCATGTTTTAAATGACTCCTGGGATTGTTTGAGAAAAATGCTAACTTGGAGTTTCTTAAACATGGTATATTTGTTACTACTGTTGTCCAAGAACTTTTTTTAGTTTTACTCATTAGGTCTTGATTGGCTCAGGGACGCATTGACTATTTGCACTGACATGGATAATGCCAATATCAATATTATTTTGGATTTCATGGAGATTGTGTTGGATAATTGTTTTCTTTGACCATGAATATTTTAAACAAACAAGGTGTGTTGCTATTGGTGCTGTTCAGCATCCATCTTCGCTAATACTGTTGTTTGGTATTGGGATGGCTCCCAATATTTGACATATATGCCACTTTATTTGAGGTTCTTGTATGATATCCTAGTTTAATGGACAGTGGGGGTGGACCTCCTTGTAGAATTTATGGATTATATTAATAGTATCACATTTTTCTTAAATTTACTTACTCTATGGATTGTAATACCATCAATTTTTCGGATATTACTGTTTACAGAAATTTTGAGCGTTTATCCTATGACTCAACCATCTTTCGTAAACCAACTTTCTCCAATCCTTTCTTGCATTTTTCTAGTCACCACCCTTTCTTATAAAAAAAATATTTAGTTAAAGGACAATTTGCTCGACTATTGAGATTCGTTTCTGAAGATGAAAAGTTCAGTAATGAATGTGTGGTGTTGACAAATATGTTCCTAAAAAGGGGTTACCCAGTTAAAACTCTGATAAGAATTATGAAATGGCCATGGTTTTACCTTTCTCCCATTTCAGTGAATATTTCAAGGACCTTATTATTAAGAACTGGATCCTTTTTAAAGAATTGGTAGGAAATATCATAAGTGAATTAGATGCCCCAAGATTTGTGTACAGAAGGGTTATGGATATAAAAAATATGGTTGAGCAAATAGATAAACAGGGACAGCAGTATGGTATGGCAAAATTGGCACATGTGCTCAATGTTTTGTTTTTGATAGTGCCAATATAATATCCAGTCTTACCCTAGAAGTATTAGGAATAGCTGTAAATGCAATTGTAAATATGTTTTTACATGGGAAAGATGGAACGACAATTGAACACTAGAGTTTATCAGCATTATTATGCAATTAAAGAGAAAGATTTGAATAACACTCTATTTAAACAGTCTATATGCTGTAAAGATGTTAAACAAATTTTTGTTTTATGTGTTAAGAAAAAGACCCTAAACCTATTAGAGGTGGCTTTTGGGGAGCTATGATTGAGACCAGAGAATTTTTGTTGTCTATTGGAGACGTTTTAAATTTAAGAACTATGGATATTTAATATATAATTTTAGTTGCTTAAAATAAAGGTTAAATTTTATAACTTTGGACTTAGTTTGGAATTTGTTAGGTTATATATTATGATTCTATAAATACACACACATATATATATATATATATATATATATATATATATATATATATATATATTTTTTTTTTTAAATCTTTGACTTTTAGAAATTTGAATGCGTTATTTGATTGGATAAGCTTAATAGTTGCTTAATTGGGGTGATTATTTAAGGCTGCATTTTTCTTGACTTTGTATCTGATGAAGTCTTTATTTTTGGGGCAAAAGTACTTATGTTTTATTCTTCATTAAAATTTTTCCACGGTTTGTCATCCTTGTGTGTAGTTTATATTTGATCAGTGTTCTGTTAATGTTGGCAAATGTTTGCTTCCCCTACCCAAAACCACGTTGATCCATCTCTGTCAACTTTGGCATCACTTCTGCCATTCTTTTAGCCATGATAGACATAACCAGATTATAGTCATGGTTTAATATTGACATGGGCATGTATGAATGATGGATCTGATGGAGCTTTACCGTCTTAAGCTATTAGAGCTAACGCTGCTTTCTTCCAAGATATTGGTTCTTCTCCTCCTCTTAAAATACTGTTAAACAAAACCTTACAGATCTTTATCAGTTTTTTCCTCCTAGCTTCCAAACTTCCACAGGAATACCATCTCTTCCTGGGGACTTTGTGTAGATTTGTTGTAGATCACCATTTTATCTTATCTCCTCCTATTTTAACTGTTAGTAAATGAGCCTTCTGTGCCTCTAACCTTGATATTTTTAATTCTTCCATAAACACTTCCATTTGTACCTTTTCGTGATTTCCATATATATCTGCTTTATATAGACTTTCGTAGAATTTTTGAAGTATTTCTAGTCTTCATACAGGATCCCTTGTTATCTTCCTTTTTATAGGCTCTCTAAGCTTGGTGACAGCCCTTTCTTTCTGTTGCCTGAGTTGTTGTGTTAAAAGCTTTTGTGCTGTAGAGTAATCATCAAAAACCAGTTGATTAAGATCAATCTTTCGAAACTCATGCATGTTATCAATATAATCCCTTATTTTCTGTTTAGCATTTTGCAGTTGCTCCTCTTCTTGTTCTTTGAGATTCCCCCTATTTTTTAATGCTTTAACATTTGTCAGGCCCACTAAATAATTCTTGTTACTGCTTAATCATATCTCCCTTTCTTTTATTTCCACCCTATTTTTAAACTCTGAACTTTAATTTTATCCCACTCCCTAGCTATATTTTAAGAAGAAATTTCTATCTTATCTCACACCTCCAGAATGATTTCCCCTACCCATTCCTTAAATTCCTCTCTTTTCAACAGATAAGTGGGAACGTTCCAGTGTCTCATTAGCCTGTGTTTTTATTTTAGTTATAGGCTCATGATCTGAAATGGTTATTGGGTGCATAACAATAACTTCATTTAAATGCACATGTTCCTTTGAAATGTAAATTCTTTGTAGCCTAGCCCAGTTTTTGTATGTTGAGGAATATGTAAATTCACATCTTTCATGCCAAATATTTTCATAAATTTCTTTAAAAATCTACCTTCATTTGTTATATTTCCTTCTGGGCCCCCCAGATACAATTTCACTATTGCAAATGAAATTCCAGTCCCCACCTTTATGTAATATTACATGCTGAAAGTGGATTATTTCTTCCAGAATTTTCTTCAGCTTCATTATAGCAGATGTTCTTCATGTTTCACTGTTGCAGTCATTACATTAGGGTAATCTGCTGGCAGGTTGCCCTCAGTCGGCCTGAATTCCAATGACTTGGGTCCTGCGTCAGTTGCTGTCTCCTCCTCCATGACGTCAGGTCGCCAGGGGTATAAAACATGCAGCCGACGCCATTTTCTTTAGTCCTTCTTGCTGCGCGGTGCCTGAAGCAGAAGCATTTTGCAAGTGCCGGTCGGCCGACTACTGAAATAGTCGAGTTTGAGTTTCAGAACTGAAGTCTTCAATAAAGCGAAGTACCCCGTTGGGGAAACTTTTTTCTTGCTTTTTACCAATGTCAGAAAAAGTTAATAATTGTATTACTTGTGGGAAGCAAATACCTCATAAGGATTTTCATTTATACTGTATTCCTTGCCTAGGCCCTGATCACAACATGTCTGGCTGTCAGTTTTGTGCTAGATTTAACCAACGCACTATTAAGCGTCGGTATATTTTTGCATCTAAGTATTTTGGAAATAGATTTAACTACCCAGAGATGTCGTTGGATAGCAATCCGACTACTGGAGTACATAAAAAACGCAAAGAAAAGGACAGAGAAAGGCAGTTGAGATCCAAAACCGACAACGAAGCTTCTCCTAAGCCAGTAACTGGTTTGCCGGTACTCAGTGAGGCACTTTCGCAGCTCCGATACCCACTACCTTCGAGTCGCAGGCCTCTACCGACACCCATGTGGAGTCCGGCATGCCACAAGATACTCAAGGTATTGGACCTACAGATGTATCTCCCGCGGATGGGTCCAGAGCCGCTGAGCAGGTACCAGCTTCTGAGGGTGTATTCAGACCACAACATTTTTATATCAAACCGACAAAAGCTGCAAAACCAAAGGTAAAGACACCTTCTAACACTAAAAACTGAAGCCTGAGCCACGTGCACAGGCCTCTATGCCTCAAAAACAGATCATCAAAATGGCTGAAGACCTTATTACCTTGATCAGGGGTACCCATCCCCCTCCAGATAAGAGGCCTAGGCACTGACTATGAATCTTCAGATCAGGTTTTTATTTCTTCTGATTCCTCTTCTGATCAGGAATTATCTTTACCTCCCTATGAGGATTCTGATGCTGAGGAGTCTATTCCATCTGCATCTCCTCCTGAGGATTATTAATTTGGAGAAACCTTGCATACTTTGAGGGAGCATTTTCACTGGCAGAGTCAAGACTTCTCAGAATCAAAAAAGAGGCTCAGGGATTTCCTCCTTCTCCCTTAGCACAAGCCTTTAGTCATTCCTCCTGTGTTAGACATTGTGGATGATGTTTTTTCGGAGTCAAGCCTGACCCCTGACTCTTTACCTTTGGCTCCCAGTAAGCCTGACAGGTATTACAGGGTCCCTGATGCTCATAAATGTTTATTTAGAAACCCTGCTGCTGATCCTGAAACTATTTCACAGGGTCCAAAGGGAGTTAAGGCCTCAACAGCAAAAAAACCCTACCCCCTCCGACAGAGATTCAAGGGCGCTGGACAGATGGGGAAAAAAGGTTTATACATCTGCAACCTTGGAAATTAGGGCCTTAAGCATATGAAATTGACAGTTTAAGTACCAACAACATATTATGGGATTGCTGAAACAGAAAATGATGTTGATTTCAGAATGTGCAGAAAATAAGGAATTGCAGGAATTATTGCATGCAGCTGAACAAGTTGGAGAGCATACTTTGCAATGTGGTTTTGATTCTTTAGAGGCCTCCTCCAGGGCTGCAGTTACTGGATCTGTGATTAGGAGGCATGCCTGGTTAAAGGAGCAAAATTTGCCTGATCATGTTAAAGCTAAATTGCTAGATGCACCTTTACTGCATGATTCTCTGTTTGGTATTAAGGTAGAAGAGGTTTTAAAGAAAATGGAAGACAAAGCTAAGTCTATGCAAACTGTTAAAGATTTCTTACAAATGCAGCCACCTAGATTCAGTAGACACTGGCCTACAAAAAAATGGTCCTTTCCTGTGTCAGACAGAGCTCAAAGGGGCAAATCCAGATGCCCTAAGGGTTCTAGGTACAAGGCTCAAGACTCATACAGGTCAAAGCAATGGGGCGCATCCACCTCCAAATCTGGAGGAGATAAAGTGCAAACCTACAGAATGCAATCCCAATGACTTCCCTCTCCCTACACCAAGCACTTATCTTTTGGCAGTACCCATAGGGGGAAAATTAGCACTTTTTGCTCAAAATAAGCAGTTAATAACCCAGGACAAGTGGGTACTGAACATCGTATCACAGGGATATGGATTCCATTTCCACACACTGCCAATGACAAATGGTTGGCCAGACCTGCCAAAAAAACAATGGGCAGAGGCACAGAAACTGGTTCCGTCCCTCATGGATATGGGGGCCATTCAGACAGTACCAGAACAGGAAAAAGGACAAGGTTTTTACTCAAGACTGTTCTTGGTACCCAGAAAGGACAAGGCCTGGCGGCCAATATTGGATTTACCGATTTTGAACTCATACCTGGACATTCCAAAATTCAAAATGCTCACTTTGAAACAGCTTCTGCCCATGCTGGGCAAGAATGTTTGGCTGGTGACTTTAGACTTAAAAGAGGCATACCTGCATGTCCCAATAAGACACTCGTGCAGAAGATACCTCAGATTCAAGGCTGGCTTAATGCATTACCAATTCTCTGCACTGCCCTTTGGCTTATCTACTGCGCCCAGGGTCTTTACAAAGTGCCTGGTACTGGTAATTGCATTTTGCAGACAAAGAAGTATTCAAATATATCCTTACTTGGACGACTGTCTCATTTAAGCAGAGAACAAGGACACCTGGTATTTGTGAAAAGGCTGATAGCATGCCTAGGGTACACAATAAACGAAAAGAAATCACAACTGGTACCCTCTCAAAAGATAACATTCCTAGGTGCAAGCTTGCATACAACTGCCCAGATAGCTTACCTCACGCCAGACAAACAAAGGCAACTGACTACTTACTTCAAACTGATGGCAACAAAAACGCAGTCTTCTGCAAGACAAATTCTGCAGGCTCTGGGCTACATGGCATCCTGCATCCTGCTAATTCCATATGCAAGACTGCATATGAGGAAACTTCAATGGTACCTAAAAAGTTTATGGAGTCAACATTCACACAGTCTGGAAACAATGATTCCTCTCATCCCCTGCCTGCAACAGGAGTTTCTATGGTGGGCAAAGGCCTGTCACCAAAACATGGGACGGCCCTTAACTCTACCCCCTGCCAGGCAAACCTCAACAGCAGACACATCAGATTATGCTTGGGGGGCCCACATGGCAGGAAGATGCATTCAGGGCATATGGGCACAAAATCAAATGCATCTACATATCAACCAGAAAGGAGATGCTAGCTGTTCAAAATGCCCTAACAGCCTTCAAGGACTTGCTTCATCCAGGACAGCTACTGATAAAGATGGACAACACCACAGTCATGTGGTATATAAACAAGCAAGGGGCACACACTCATACCCCCTTTGCAGATTAGCCATGGCACTGTGGAACACAGCTTTGACCTACCAAATAAATCTTCAAGCTCAATTCCTGCCAGGAAAACAGAACTCTCGGGCAGACGATTTCAGCAGAAACCTTATGGATCCTCACGAGTGGAAACTAAATCCACGAGTATTCAGCATGATAACAGAGAAATGGGGGAGCCCAGACATAGATCTATTTGCCTCTCCTCAAAATTTTCAATTGAAAAGATTCTGCACAAGGACTTATCACAGACAAGCATGGAAAGTGGAAGCCCTATCCTTCAGTTGGAAAAACCTGTCAGTTTACACCTTTCCTCCTCTGCCTGTTCTGCCCAAGGTCCTCCTAAAAGTCAGACAAGAGAAGCCAAAGATGATATTAAATGCCCTGGACTTGCTCCGCCAATACTGGTCCCCAATCTTAAGAACTTGTCTCAATACCCAACATGGACCTTGCCTCAAAGACCACAACTACTGTGCCAGCAAAGCAATCAGATCCTGCACAATCAACTACAGACTCTGATCCTGGCAGCATGGCTAATCATGTCATCATACGAACAACACCTCTCAGTAAAGCTGTGATGGATGTCATTTTGGAAGCCAGAAGGCCTAGTACTAGAAAATCTTATGCTGACAAATGGAAGAGATTCTGTGGTTGGAATCAAGAACAAGGAACTGATAAAGCAGAATCACATATTCCTCAGATATTACGATACTTAACTGAGATGCTTGACAAAGGCCTGTCTTTCTCATCAATCAAAATCCATTCCTCTGCCATTTCGGCTCATTACAATACAGAGCCACCAATCTTTTCTCATCCTTTACTGAAGCAGTATCTTAGAGGAGCCAAAAACCTAAGGCCTCCTAGAAGATCACCATTACTGCATGGGACCTCAATTGTGTTGAAAAAGCTCACCCTGCCTCCATTTGAACCAACCCCTACCGCTGATATAAAGTTTTTATCATGGAAGACAGCTCTGCTACTAGCAATTACTTCAGCAAGAAGAGTTCCAGAGCTACAGGCCCTCATGGCTGTAGAGCCTTTTATCATATTTCACCCAGACAGGGTGACTCTAAGGACAAATCCTACTTTTATGTCTAAGGTGGTTTCCAGTGTGGCTCTTAACCAAACAATCCATCTGCCAACTTTTTATCCAAATCTGCAGAACAAAGGGGGAGAATTCTGCATTCCTTGGACGTACACAGACAGCCAAGATTCTACTTGAGCAGGACAAAAGCTCTAAGAAAAACTGAGCAATTACTAGTGTCATATGCTGTCATTCTACAGTTCATCTTTCCTTCTCTATCTTCTACAACCTATGTGGTGTATTTGCTTGTAGATGAAGGTAAAATTTATATTGATGCTAGTATATAGATATTGTATATAGATATTATATATATATATATATATATATGTATATGTGTATATATATATATATATATATATATATATATATATATATATATATATATATATATATATATAGCTACCTTTTTGAAGCCACCTGACATTGGGGGCAAGAAAAACTAAAGAAAATGGCGTCGGCTGCAAGTTTTATACCCCTGATGACCTGACATCATGGAAGAGGAGACCACAACCGATGCAAGACCCAAGACTTTGGAACTCAGGCCGACTGAGGGCGACCTGCCAGCAGATTACCCTAATGTAATGACTGCAACAGTGAATACACTCGAACATCTACATTTATGGTAAGTGTACACAACTGTACTTTTTTGGTGGAATATAAATACTTGCCAATGTAATCCTCCTTCCTTGCCAGTAGCCCCTTAGTATTACAAATCTAATGTTATTGTCTTTTTTATCCTCTTCTGATACTATTGGAGGTCCTCTTGCCATTAATATAAGTACTCTTCTCTTCCTTTACTCCAGGTATTCCACTGAAGAACTATCCTGAAAACCTTTCTTTATCAGATTCACATGTTCATTTCTTTCCAGTTGTATCTCCTGTAACATAATTCTTTATACTGTACATTTTTAATATAGTTTGCTCCTCTTTCATTTTTGTATATATCCGTGAGACAATTAATGTTTTAAGAAATTATAGAAAGCATCATATTCTTGAAAGATCATTATTCCCCACCTTTTACATACAACAGCTTTTTTGTTAAATGTCTAGTTTCTGGTTCTGTTACATGCACGTAATGTTTGGCAGGTTAATCCTTTATACAGTTGTTTCTTCTGATCTCCATTTGAGCATATGGCACATCTTGCAGAACTTGTTTCATTGAAAACACTCAAACAAAAATACAAACACAGCCAATACCCCCCCTAAAACCTATTAACTTAATAACACAAAAAACTATGTAGATTATCAAATATTGAAGTTTTACCCTTCTAATAGGTACAAATGTTCCAAACTGACAGCCACACACAGACATGAGCTAAGCTAAAAGAAACGTTATCCATGCTAAAATGCATAGTATAACCTGTGGTTCTATTAAGTGCTGTCTGGCTTTGTCTTATCTTTATAGCCCTCTCAGCAAGGAAAACACTTGAATGCTTTCAGAAAACTTTTTCCCCAAGCCATTTCTCTGTATCAGCTTGTCTGCTAGAGACATGATAACCAGACACAAAACTGTTTACTAGAAAAAAAGTCTTATAATATTCAATATTCTGTTTCATTTACTTGTTTTCCTGTAAAACTTGTTACTAGATTAAGCTAATGGCCTTAACCCAGTCATTTCCCTATGCAAGAATGAGAAAAAGCACACTGGTTTGCTTATGTTGTGCTCCTTTAACCAGATCGATCTTTTTTTTTTCTTTTATATATTGCAGTGCCTACATTTCTTAAAATTGAACATGGAGAAAGAGGGAAGAGAGAACAAAACACAGAAAAACAGGCGCACCTATTCACATAAGTATTCCAATTACACTTAAAACAAAAACTTTACTTTGTAACATGCAAAGTAAATCATGCACCATTTAAGTAGTACTATTAAGAAAAAAATGTTACTTACAGTTGACTTCCTCTGTCCACTTCCCCTCTCCTGAGTATTTTTTTCCTAACATTAATGACATGATGTAGAGACATATGCTTTGGAGTCCCCTACACATTTAACAATGTCCAAAAAAGTCCAATATTTCCAGATCTTCTTGTTCTGTCATGTTTCAGAAATGTAATTATTGGTTTGTAATCCCACATTTGTCATTTTCCAAGTTACTGATTTGATTCTCCAAATATTAATGACATTTAGTAGGGCAAATGCTTAACAAAGTCCAAGAAAGTCCAATATTTCCTGATTTTCTTGTTCTATTCATGGTCATCTCCTTCTCCCAAACCCTGTCTCTGCTTCATTTCCAATGTGCTCTCGATTCTTCTAGTCAGCTCTTGTGCTTTTTCCCCTCTCTTAAGCATTTTCCATTGAAAGACTGGAAACAGTTTGACTGGTGCAGTCTCTGTGTGGTCTTTATTACAAGAAGAACAAGAAGCCGACTCTCCTTGTATTTCACAGCTCACTTTTTGTTGGACAAACTTTTGTATTTCTTCCTTAAAAAATGATTTTGTTCCTCCAGGGGAAATATTTTGACGATGCCTGGGTACAGCCATTTGGATCTCATGCCTGCTTCTCTACATTCCTTGAATAATGGAATAAATTTACTCCTCCTCCTCCTGGTGCACAATGTGTAGTAATTCTCCACAAATGCTCTGCTGTCTCCTCCTTTTTGTATTTTGTCCTTCTGCCACAGTATTGTCAGAATCAACAACTCCTCCTGGTAAGATTGCTTCTTTACTATTAAAGGTCTAGGTTGTTTTCTCATAGCCAGGTTTGGAGCATACACATGATGTGCCCTTTCAGTTAACAATTCCTGTTGTGGAATACCAGTCCAGTTGCTTATTTGTGCTTTCATAAAATTAATATAGTCTGTTCCTTCCATCTTCTCGGGTACAGTAGAAAATCTCAAGTTTTTCCTGTATGCTCTGTCCTTTAATTCTTTTTACTGAAATATCTCTTTTTGTGTAGTCTCCCATTTAGCCAGCCTTTTTATCATTTTTATCTCTAAGTTTTTCAGTTTTATCACCTTATCTGAATATCCGTTTAAAGCTTCTTCCAGCCTTTTATTGTTTGAGCTGATATACTCCATCAGTGTTTCATTTATTTTAATCAGGTCCATGTGTAGTTGCCTTATACTTTCCTCTAGGTTACTGGAAATCATGTCTGGAGCTTGCACAGCTTTTTACTGAATAGCTACATTACTTTTCTCAGTCAGTGTTTTTTTTTTGGTGCCTTTTTTTTTTAAACACCTTTATTGAATTATCAGTTGTGATGTAGGCAAATTTACATTTATACAAAAGTAATCAAACTGAATTAAATTAACATTAAAAACATTCTGCTTCACATGTATTGCTATATATCATATAACCTAAGCAAGATTACATAAATTATTCGGTTCCTGACCCTTTTTTTAAAAAGAAACATATTTATTAAATGATTGCTTGTGACATAATCCTACATTTATAGCAATGAAAATAAACCACACCGACACAATCCTAGTTGCAAGCATTTTACATCACAAACCATACTGACACACTTCCAGCTGCAAACATTATACATCACTGCTAATCTATCCAATCAGTTTTAGTCAGACATTACATAGTTCATTTAAGTCCTGTCTTCTTTAAACCTCATTCCTCCCCTGTATGTGTTGTTCCCACAATTCCCATTTTCCCTTTGTAGTTTGTTCCTAACCTTTTCTAAAGATCTTGGTTCCAGTTGTTTTTTCTCTGTTACTGTATTCACTACATCTAATATAGTTGGTTTAAAGGCCTTACCATGTCTAGACATTTCCGATTTTGTATCATAGCTCGGAAAAATCATCTCCTTCGTCTCACCAATCTTCCCACCCAGCATCTCAGACAGCGCATCCCACAGGGAATCCTTAAATCCTCCAACCCACCACACTCCCAGAAAATATGTTCCCAAGTATCTCCTACTTCCCCGTCACACCTCCAGCATTTGCTGTCTACCTGAGGAAAAATTATTTGGAGTCTACTTGGGGTATAAAAATATCTGTGCAAACATTTCCAAGCAAGACTTCTAAATCTTCTAGATATTGTTAACTATTTGGGAGATGTACATATATCCTCCTATTGTTTCTTTGTGAATTGCTTAATCAGTTTCTCTTCCCAACCATTTCTTACCTCCTCTGATTGATTCTTACAGTTATCATGCAATATTTTTTATGTTATACTAATTATTCCTTTTTAAATGGCAGCTTCTGTTCTAGATTCTACTAAAAACTGTACTAGTGCTGGTCTTTCATTTAGACCCCCCCCCCATTTCTTTCCCCTGTACTCTGATATCAATCCTTGACAGGGAAGTCTATCTCTAACCTGCAGTCCAAATAAAATCTTGGCCTCTTCCCATTCTGTTACCTTTTCCTCTCTAGTTATTTGCTCCCAATACCCTGATTCCTTTGCCAGTTTTACCCAAAAAAATCCAGTCACCTCTTGCCTATTGTTTGTATCCCTAATTGCAATCCCTGTATGCAGAATGTCCTTTCTCCATTCTCGTGTTGGCTTAGTCCTTAGAACACTTTCTGCTACTTTATGGATATAATATTCTGTATGATTATTGTTATTCTCCTTAAAGGCCTGCATCCAAAATCCCAGCCTCTTCTTGTTTCTTGAGCATCCCCTCTGTTTAAACATCATCCCTTTCCACTTTGAATTATAGTTTTATGCTTGTGCTATGTATAGGAGCCTTAACTGTGTGGCACTGAAATTACCCCTTCACATTGGGTAATGTCAATCTACCGTACTCTACTGGAAGAATCCTTCTTGACTATTACCACCTTCCTCTCCCAAATTAAGTCCTTCATTTCTTTATTAATTGCTCTCCATAACTTCTCCTGTGGTTGATAAAAATATGCCTGGACCTGTGTATAAGGCTAAAGGAACTAAAAACATTTTGACTGCTTGTATCTTGCTATCCATATCCATTTAAGAAAGCTTCCATTTTCTCAGTTTTTGTTTAGTCTCTTCCTATATACCCTTAGCTGCCACACCAGAATCATTTTTAATTCATGCGCCTAAATGCTGCATTTTATCATGTCCCCATAAAAATGGATATTGTTGAACCAATTTGTGTGTATGTACATAATTTAACCCTATTGCCTTTATTTTACCTTCATTCATTTTGTATTTTGAAAAGATTTGAAACTGTCTCAAAATAATCCACAACACTGTAATGTGTCTTTTTGGTTTTGTCTGCTGTAAAATAATATCATCTGCAAACAGAGACAGGTTTTTCTTGACTATTATACCAAATATATCCTTGACTTTCTGAGTCCTTTATTTTCTTTGCCAGTGGCTCTAAATGTAATGCAAATAACAAAGGGGAAAGAGGACACACCTGCCAGGTTCCTTTCCTCAAGCAGAACTTATCAGAGAAGATCCCACCCACTTTAATTTTAACCTCTTATCCCTCATATATCCTCCTAATCAACCTTATATTTTTTCAGGAAATGCATATTCTTCCATTGCCCTGCTCATAAAGTCCCAGACTACTCTGGCAAATGCTTTCTGTGCATCAAGACCCACCAGCAGTGGTATTTTCTTGCATTCTGTTTCCCTCTAAATGATCATTGCTGTGTTAATGTTGTCAGATGTTTACCTCCCCTCCACAAAACCACATTGATCCATATCTGTCAATTTTGGCATTACATTTGTCATTCATTTAGCTGTTATAGACATGAACACTTTATAATTATGGTTTAGTATTGAAATGGTCCTGTATGAAGCTGGATCTGATGCATTTTTCCCTCTTTAGGTATTACAGCTATCACTACTTTCTTCCAGGGATGTTGATACTTCTCCTTCTCTTAAAATACTGCTAAATAAAACCCTCCAGATCTTTATCAGTTTTTTCTCTCCTAGCTTCCAAACTTGCACAGGAATACTATCTATTCCTGGGGACTTTCTTGTAGATTAGTTATACATCACAAGTTTATCTCATCTTCTCCTGTCCTAACCATGAGTAATTGAGCATCATCTACCTCTAACCTTGGCAGACTTGATTCTTCCATAAACATTTCCATTTGTATCTTTCCATGATTTGCATATTTGTTTGCTTTATACAGATTTTCAAAGAATTCCCAAAATATTTCTAATACATCTACAGGATTTCTTGTTACCTTCCTTGTTATAGGCTTCTTAAGCTGGGTGACAGCCCTTTGTACTTTCTGTTGCCTGAGTCGTAAGTTTTTGTGCTGTACTGTTATTATCGAAAAGCAGTTGCAGTCTTTATAAACTCATGCTTATTGTTGAGGTAATCCCTTATTTTCTGCTTAGCATTCTGCAGTTGATCCTGTTCATGTTCTGTGAGATTCTCCATATTCTGCAATACTTTAACCTTTGTCATTCCCTCTGAGTAATTCTTATTTCTTAACCACAGCTCCCTTTCTTTTATTTCCAGCCTATTTTTAAACTCAACCTTAATTTTATCCCAATCCCTAGCTATTTTTTTCAGAAAAAATTTTCCTTGCTGAAAAATTATTTCTCCCAAAATTTTAAGCTCCAATGTAGCAGTTTTAGGTGGAATATAAATGCATACCAGTGTAATCCTCCTCCCTTGCCAGTAGCCCCTAAGCACTACAAATCTACTATTATTTTTTTATCCTCCGATATCACTATTGGAACTCTTCTTGCAGTTAATATAAGTACTGCTCTTTTCCTTTGTCCCAGGTATTCCACTGAAGAACCATCCTGAAAACTTTTCTTTATCAAATTCACATGTTCTTTTCTAAGTACGTGTCCTGTAACATAGCTATTTGCTATCTATATTTTATAATATATTTCAGTACTCTTTTTTTTTTTTTTTTTTTTTTTTTTTTTTTTTTTTGTATTTATCTGTAAGACCGTTGATATTTAAAAACATTACAGAAAGCATCTTTGCATTAAAAAGTTATTATTCCCATCTTTTATGTGTAACCTTTTATGCTAAATTTGTAGTTCCAGCTTTTGTGTTAAATGCATACACTGTGTGACAGGCTGAACTTTCATACAGTATTTTCTTGTTGTATCCATTTCAGCCTATGTCACATCTTACAAAACTTTGTTTTATTGAAAGCCCTCAAACAAAAAAACAAACACCCCCAATACCCACCTAAAATCTGTTAACTTAAATACTAACACACACAACCATGTACATCTTCAAATACTGAGGTATACCCTCCTAACAGGAAAACAAGTCCCAAACTGACAGTCATGCTCACATATTTGAGGTAACCTAAAGAAAGGTTAAACATGCTAAGACACATGGTGCAGCCTGTGCTTCTGCGAAGTACTACTTGGTTTTTACTTTTCTTTATAGCTATCCCAGCTGGGAAACCCCTGAATGCTTTCAGAGAACATGATCTCCCAGCCAGTTTCTCTTTTTCTTTCCTCAGCCAATCACTCTCCACCAGACTGTAGCCAGTTTCTCTTTATAAGATTGTCTCCATGGAGACATGAGAACCAGGCAGCCAATTTTTCTTTATCAGATTGTTTCCATGGAAACATGAAGAACAGCTGCAGAATTGCTACTGATCATACATGTATTTGCTAGAAAAAAAGGCTCAATATTCAAAATTGTTTTTCATTTACTTTCTTGTTCTTAATAGTTGTTACTAAATCATTCCAAGGTCTTCAATCCAGTCATTCCCCCATGCAAGAATGTTTTTTTCTGTGCCTTTTGTTGCTGATTTTCTTTCAGGTCCTTTGTATGTCTTTTTTCCTGGCATCCAGGTAGTGTACTTACTCGACAGTTACTGAAATGTACCTGGACATCTAGGTCCACTGGCTTTCTCTGTTAAGTTTCTATTTTCACACTGGGAGAGCTAGAACTAAGCTATTACTCAATGTGCAGCCATGTAATGATCAAACTTGGAGTATGAAATTAAATGGGACAGAAGCTAGAAAAACTGTTACCAAGGTAATTTATTGGTCACTCCTTTTCATCAGCATAACTTACTGCTTTACACATGGATATTACCAGTTGGTCAGTGCTGAAATCAGATTGACTGTATACTTGCAAGATGGAAGAGCTCTAAACATTCAGGTCACTGTTGCAGAGAGCATCATCATCTTATTAAATTACTTATTGATATAATTGTCAGTCCTTTAACAGGTGGTATGTTAAGTTGTATGATAGCAAAGTTTGATGTTTAAAGATTGAAAAAAATCGTGTTCGCACCAGAAGTTTTGCATCTTGGTGGGGAAGTACTGCGAGAGATGTATGCTACAGTTGCTTATTAATGGCAAATTTATTTTGAAAACCAAAACAGTCTTCAGTTTGGGAGAGAGTCAAAAGCGAGATATTACTCCTGTCTTTGTGGCAAGTGTGAGAAATAACCTTATGCTTCAGAGCCCTTCATTCGATGTTTCTGAGAATTGCCACACCTTCCAGGATGTTTATGAAGTGCATGGCAGTAGAAGCAGCACAAATCAAGATGCAAGGATCAAAAGTGCTTCCCAACTCTCATAACTGTATATCTTGCTGCCTCATCACAAGACTGTCTTGTCTGGAAAACAGAGTATCTGGTCAGATTATTACACACCGTGGGAGTAACCATAATTTATGAAAACTCACAGCTACTGTCTTCACAAGGTTTGAATTCAGAGGCTACTTTTGAGACATTCGGCCGTGTTGACTGTCTTTTTCCCTCTGAAAAGATTAAAGCTGTTCCTTTTGGCAGTCTTTGTTTATGATCTCCTTTTTCTTACCAGCCATCCTGATTCTCAGAACCTTTAGGCATTTGGGACCCTCTTCAGGCATCTGTCTTGCTGTCCAGTTCATGAATATCTCATCTTCTTTGATAAGCAATGGCTGAGAACTTTCTCACTCATCAGTCTTTCATCTAACCTCAACTCTCAGCAGTGATTGCTCTGGATACATTCACCCTGCCGTGGAGTTTGGAGGGCACTTTAATGATCAGATAGTCCAAGCTACATAGACAGACCTTGATCCAGACTGCAAATCAGCTTGCTAGAAATGAGAGCAGTTCTGTACTGCCTATAAGCATTCCAACAGGACATTCCTTTGGAGGCTGTAGCTATACATTCCAGCAACACTGCAATCATATGATAAATCAGGAAACTGGAATGAACTTTTTATTTTCATTTAAAAAGGTAAAGGAGACTTCCCAGAGCACAATTCATTGGCATTATTTACTGATAGCCTTTCATATTTGGGCTGAGTACTTTTTAATTGATAGAAATTGAATCACTTTCTAATTACTACCTCATGAATGTTCCTCAAGCAGGAGAATAACCAACACACTTTTCATGATGTGAGGTCAGACATTCTCTGACTATTTTTGTATCTTCAGCCAATGTAAAATGCATCAACTGTTTTGCCCTCATCTCTTCATTATATGTCAGCAGGAATACTCTAGTAGATCCATAACCAAGTGGACTACTTGACCGTGCTTTCCATAGTGGGTAAGACAGAAATCAAACTAAGTTAAAACAAATAAGTGATACTATAAGCCTGTTTATGATGGAGTCAGACCCCAAACATCTGTCAAGTACCATTATGGCAATTTCTCCCCATTGTACATATGTTGGCACTGCCTGGTTGTTGCTCATCAAGGTATAGCTCAAAACACATAACTGGAGAGGATGATACTGATCCTCACATCCTCCCAAACACCTGCCATTGCATAAGATTTGTGCTAAAAATGCAGTCCATCTCCATATGGACATAAAAGCATCATTACAGTCCTTATGAAACACTAGTATCTGTTTATCTCATGTGTCATTTTATTTGGCAAAACTATTAACTGCATTGATTTGTTAATCTTTTAAAGTATATTTTCTGGCTGTAATTTCTGTCTTGGATGTAACCATTCCATCTCACTCTTGAAGATTGCAAAGTATTCCTCAAAGGACTTTTTCCTGTTGAAACTTCTTGTTCATTGCCCAATCCCAGATTGGGTTCTAAATTTCATGTTGAAAAATATTGCTGTGAACAAGCTTTCATGGCAGGACTGAAATACCTTTCCTTGAAGACATTGTTCCTGGAGCTATTGCCCTCAGTCAAGTGGATTTTTCAGTTGCAAGCATTTTGACTTAACCCCCTTCTTAGTATTTTACAAAGAATGCATGTTCCTACATACAAACGCTTCCTTTATACCAGAGTGGTTACAGAAACTAATGTGAATCAAGTATTCACATGTTCTGTTCTGTTAAGAGAACATGTGCATTATGGGGGAGTACTTCCTATGTTACAAACTTGACCCAATATCTAGATTACATTATTTCTTTGGGCTTATGGTGGTCGTGAGTATGCTCCCAAAAGGTTATTGTTGTCGTAGCTTATCATAAGATCAAAGGAGGTTACTAGAATAATGGCCCTAGAGCCCCTAAAAGCCTATCCAGGTTCAGCCTGTGTTCCCAAGGGTGTCTGGTTCAACGAGACACTAAAACCAGCAACTACTGCCCCTGTCCAAGAGAGAGACAGGTGGAAATCCTGGGGTGAATTTCCATTTACTCATCCAATCATCCAAATTGCTCTTAAACAGGGTCAACGAGAGTTTTTTAAACATGAATAGGAAGCTTGTTCCAAAACTAGGGCAACCAATCTGTCTGTCCAGCAAGTTCTGTTGATATCACATACCAGGTTAAGGACCTTTTGAACGAGTGACCTGTGTGCCATTTGACGTGCAAGTGTGCAGCATTTTCATTAAAGATGGGTTAGAGATTGCTCCATATGCAAGGCACAGTTCACATCTGAGCAGTCTGTATGACACACAGTAAAGTGGCAATGATTTCAGTCTGTTCGCATAAAGATCTTGAAGACCCTGAATTTTCTTTGTAAGAACCTTTGTGGTCTCCCCAATTGCTCCAGGTGTTTGCAAAGGAACATACCAAAGGGAGCATTGTACTCTGTTATTGGCCTGATGAGGGAAGAGTGCAGGGGCATTATAACCTCTTTTTTCCTGGAGGCAATGCCCTTACTTATAAGACGTGGAGACATGCTGATCGAAGTTAAGGTTTCTGTTGACCTGTATACCCACATCCCTCACCACTGACTGTGTGCTTAGGGTATTGCTATTGTGGTAGTTTGCAGTAACATCAACTTTGCTGAAGGGGATGATACTTCATTTTTTGCATTAAGTTTAGTGCCATGACTTTGTCAGCTGTCATTAGTCTTTGTAAGACCTTCTTGTAGGATGTTGACTTTGCTAGGGTTTCAGTGATTGCTGCCAGTTTGTAGTCATCAGCAAACTTTGTCAGCCACAGTCCTTTAGTTTTAGCCTTTACTTTGGAGAAGTAGATTCCGAACAGTAGAGGTCCCAGAATAGATCCCTATGGAACACCACTGGTTACAGATCTGTTGGAGGAGGTGGAGTCCCCTATTTTGACCATATGAGTTCTGTCATTGAGCCTTTTTGCAACCAACCTGACAATGTATGGGTTGATACCCAGCTGGATGAGTTTATCAATGATGCCTGAGTGGGGGATTGTGTCAAAGGCCTTGGCTAAGTCTAGGTAGGCCATATGCACAGCTTTGCCCTAGTCTAGGGCTTTGGTGACTGTCTCGAAGAAAACCACCAAATTTAACAGGCATGAGCTCCCCTTGACAAAGTAAAACTGGGTGGGGTCAAGTGTTTGGAGATTTCCTATATCTTTGTTAATAAGGTCCGTGATGATTTGTTCCATGGCATTGCAGATGAGACCCGACAAGCTAATGGGTCTGTATTTCCTGGCATCCGTGGATGCACTCCCTTTGTGCAAGGGAATGTCTGTAGCTGTTATCCATTCTGCTGTGACAAAGCTAGTGTTTAGGCTGTGATAGAAAAGCATGCCCAATGGTGATGCTAATTCCTGTTTTAACCCATGTATAACACAGCCCGGGATGTTTTTTGTGCCCATAGAGGCTGTGTTTTTGGCCTTGGAGAGGGCATTTAAGACTTACTCCTCAGAGATACTAGGTGGAAGACAGGTGTTAGGAATGCCTTGGGGTATATGTGGCAAGGACAGGGGAGTGAAGTTTTCACAGAATTGGTCAGCCAGCAGGTATGCTGTATCCACAGGTTCCATATATGTAGTACCATTAACTACGAGTTCAGCACAAATCTGGGCCTTACCTTTGAGATTATGGATGTAACTAAATAACACCTTGTAGTTATCCTTATTTAGGAAAGCTAATTTGAATTCGTAGTAAGCTTTGGAGGAATTCACTAGGAGTTATATTTGCTTGTTTAAGTTGAGGAGGGAGTGTTTCCAGTTTTGAGACAATTCCTTCCTACTCTTTGACAGCAATTTCTTTCTCCTATTGTCTAGCCTATTAATGGCAGTTGTCCCCCAGTCAGGTTTGTTTTTCCTTGAAGATCTTGCTTTGGTTCTGTCAGATACAGCAGAGTCAATACAGTTGTACAGGTCCTTGTATAAAGCATTTGTGTGTAACTCAGCATAGGTGTCAGTTCCATCAGTTGGGGGAGGGACTGTGAAGCTATTTATGCTGTCATGTAAGAGGCTATAATTGGCCTTGGAGATGTTTTTTAGACTAGTTTTTGCTGGGGGTGGGTCTTGTGTTAGTTACTTCTAGTGAGACTGATTTGTGGTCGGGTCTCACCAGGGATGGCCACACACTGGGGGTTGTACAGAGGTCCCCATGTTGGTGAGCACCAGGTCAAGGAAGTTTGTGCCACTTGTGGGTGTGTCAACCAGCTGGTCCAGGGCATTGGAGTTAATGAAGTCCAGGAGCCTTTAGGCACGTGAGTTAGAACATGCATAATTTACCTAGTCTATGGATGGGTAATTAGTCACCCAAAATCAGGGTGTTTGATTGTATCTGGATTGTCTCAAGTAGATCCAAGTAGGGCTGAGTGGATGTCCTGATTCATGGAGGGGGTCCTGTAGCTGGCAATGACCTGAAGAAGGGTCTTACCTACAGTCGATTGCACCTGAAGTAGTTCAAAGGAATTGTGCTGTTTAACCAATCTAGAGGTGTATTATAGCATTAACCGATGACGGTGTGGTATATTGAAGATTTACCCATGGTTGGTGTGGTTTAATCATGAGGGCGAAGTGATTATACAATGACATTATTTAAGAAACAAATTACTTACTTTTCTTAAATAATGTCATTGTAAGATGGCTCCATAGTGTTCTTTTGCTTTTCTCAGATATCCCAGTGCTTTTTTTCATATACTAAGCATGCGTATAGGACTTTTGTTCCCATACTTATGCAGTACATCAGTGCTGTGGGACAGCAACAGAGAAAGGTCGATCTTTGTTGCCCTTTTTTTTTTTTTTTTTTTTTTTTTTTAAATTAAAAAAAGATACCAGGACACTGAAGGTACGGGAGAGACAGAACATAGGAAATAAAAGGATAGTCAGGTATGTTTCTTTAGTTTTTCATAAAGTGCCTGATTATTATTTTATTTATCCCATCTCTCTTGTTGTTTTCAAGTGTCTGGTTTTGTAATTTTATTTATTTATTTATTTTTTAGTGAAATTCTTATGGCGTATATTAATGGAAACAAGTTTGGGCAAGCGGACCTTTTTCCATTAGTATATGCTCAGATTTGCAACGGGCACGGTGGTTGGGCTGACCAATCAGTGTGCTACTTTTGGAATATTAATAGATGGTCATTGTATAATTATCTTTAATGAATATTGATATACCACCTTCTTTAGTTCTCATGCCTTCGGTTTCTAGTCTGAACGTGTGGAAGGAAATGTAACCTGGTATAGCTGTGGTGCTGTCCTTAGCCTTATACCAAGTCTCAGTGACTGCACAAATGTCAGCATCTTCCAGGATGAAGACTGCTTCCAGTTAGTGCAGTTTCTGGTTTAGACTCCTAGCATTTAGCAGCATAACCTTGAGGTTATTTTTGGAGGGTATTTCTGGATTGGGAATTTTGTTCTTGTGACATTGCCTAAAAAGGCACTGTAGGGATGGTAAGAGCCTTAGCCAGTAACTGAAATCCCAAGCGTGATAGATGAAGACCATCTCTAGCAATGCTTTGAGGTCTGTCGGAGAGTATGTCCTTTCATAATACAGGCAAATTGCTTCACTGCCAAATACAAACATTATAGGTGTTTACCATAACACTGGTTCCATTAGAGGAGGTATGTCTGTATCCAGTCTACACTATTCCCTTCTGTTTCTCTGTTTAGCCAGCTGGTACATGTATTATGATGGTTTTCTGCTAGCAGGGTTTGAATTTGATTTCTTTCTGTGTTTACTCAACAAATGGAGTGACTCAGCACAGGAAGCATGTCTTTATAGGCAGTAGGTGGAGTCAAAAACCTGTGAGAGTTTTACCAGCCAAGCAGAAATGATAATAAGATGTCATTCTTAAAGTCCAGCACATAAACATTTTGGAATATCTAGCATTATGGTAAGTACCCATAACTCTTGTTTACTGAAGCACAGAACTCCTTCAAAGACTGGATTACACCAAGTTTTAAGAGATGCACTTTAACAAACTGAAAAAGGTAGGAAAACATTGGTTCTAAAAACAAGTGAAACAGGCAGCACCGCACATTTTCTAGGAGTTCTGGGCCATGAAGAGCACAAGAGAAGTAAGTCTGGTAAATACTTATTGCTTTTGTAAATGTGATACATGGAAAGAATGAATGGAAAACATTCAACGCAGTTTGCTGTCACCCCAATCATTAATCATAATCTTGAAACCTTACAGGAGGGTAAACTTTTGTAGCATATTTTTTCCTCACGTTGGGCCTTTGCCTTCAAGGTAGCACCCCCCCAGTTATTGTGAAAAGAGCATACTGCGCTTCCCCACAGATAGGAGCAACATGTGATATTATGTCCTCTCAACACCAAGGCCAGCTGCCTACAGAAAAGTTAAACATTAGTGAATGAGATCAAAATGAACTAATTTGTAATAGGCCATTAGATGACTGTCTTATAAAACAGGGCTGAAAAGGCAGATTTTCAGCCTTGTCCTGGACATGCTGTACTCAAACACAGACTACATTATAGACCTACATGCCTTTCTCAGAGTATGGGATGACTACTTACGTTAGGTGTCTGTCAGGCCGTTCAAACAGGAACAGAGTATGTGTCAGCAGAGGTCATCCATTTACTTGCCAGTTTGTGTACAGGCTACTGCACTGATGGTTACAGAGGCATGCACTGGTATATGCTGCTTGTTGCTTGTACAATGTTTGCGCTAATAGTGTGCATTGTAATTGCCAAATTGTGTTGGGATAGTATTGTCCGAATGTCATGGTGACTGGAGTATAGAAGAAACAGATAAGTTGGTATCAGATAGTGAAGGAGATATAGGTAGTGTCCAACTCTAATCTCTAAGGTTTCTTCTGTACAAAGCAGTTTTTTTTCCCATGGGGTCTCTTCAGGGTGTGTGTGTGTGTGTGTGTGTGTGTGTGTGTGTGTGTGTGTGTGTGTGTGTGTGTGTGTGTGTGTGTGTGTGTGTTTGTTGAGCCCTTAGCAGAGTTTTGGGTGGTGTAGACCATTTTGAAGAGTGTGTGTGTGTGTGTGTGTGTGTGTGTGTGTGTGTGTGTGTGTGTGTGTATGTGTGTGTGTGTGTGTGTGCATGTGTGCGTGCACGGTCATCCTGTTTCACAGCACGTGTGTGTTAGCCTCTTTCCCCGGCTATGTGTATGATATGGAGGGGATGTTTGTGTGTGTGTGTGTGTGTGTGTGTGTGTGTCTCTCTCTGCAGCCCAGTCTATTAAATGTGTGTGCAT
This sequence comes from Protopterus annectens, assembly GCF_019279795.1. Lineage (NCBI taxonomy): Eukaryota > Metazoa > Chordata > Ceratodontiformes > Protopteridae > Protopterus > Protopterus annectens. The sequence goes on from NC_056747.1 coordinate 469,073,954, forward strand.
TTTTCCCCTAAGAATGTGTTTGTGCAGCTCTGTGCAGTTCATTCCTCAAGATATAAGTTTGTATAGCTCCATGCAGCTGATTCCGTAGGATGCATGTGTTTTGTGTTGCGGCTGTCTAGCCGATTCCACAGAATGAATGCGTGTGTGAGCTTTGTGTAGCAGATTTGTTGTAATGTGTGTGCAGCTCTGTGCCATACCTTTCAACCTGCAGATATTAAAATTAGGAACATAGGCCCTTGAAAAGTAGGTACTTCCAGTTGAATATCTGGACATCTAATTAGCATAAGATTTAAATAAGAAGTAGCACATAACTCTTCCTGCTTCCAGTGGGAATGTGGAATACTACTCAAACATATTTAAAAAACGGAGTGACAAAAATAACGGAAAAATATAAGCACATTATCAGAGACAATGTAAAAAGTGTAGATTTTAACTGTTTTGCAAAATTTTACTGCCCAAGATCATTTATTTTTCCTTCTGAATAAAGGGATGTAAGATGTGTCCTCTCTCTCTAAATTATTTGTGCTACTAATATGTTGGTCGTCTAGTGTGCTTTTCATGTGTACTAAACAGCTTTAAAAATCATGAGTGATGAGATTCAGAAAATTGTGTGAAGGGGTAAATTAAGCCTGAAAATAGGATATACCTCCAAAAATAGGAACATCTTGTACAGGAGTAAATTAGACCTAGAAAAAAGAACATTTCTCTAAAATGGGGACAGTTAGGAGTTTGTTGTGTTCAGACAATTCCCACAGGATGCGTTTCTGTAGCTCTGTGTAGCTCATTCCTCAGGATGTATGTGTAGCTGTATCTCATCCATTAACACGTGTGCTTCTATAGTGCTGTGTAGCTTATTCCCAAGGATAGAAGAAATTTTAATCAACCCTTCATAGCTTTATGCAACCCATCCTCCAGGATGTGTACATTTATGTAGCTTTGTGCAGTTCATTCCTCCGGATGTGTGTTATTGTTGTTGGGTGCCATTTGTTCTACAGAGTGGCTGCATTTCTGTAGTGTTTAAAGTAAAGGAAACACTGAAGGGCTTTATCAAGTCAAGTAACAAAAGGCTGGAAAAATATAAGAAGCTTTAACTGGATAAGCAGATGAACTGAGGAAACTGCAAAAATTAGAGGCTGAAATGAAGAAAAGGCTAGCAGTAGTAGGCTTGTCAAGAAGAACTGTTTCAAAAATTGCTAGAGTTAGAAGACAGAGCATGCAGGGAAAACCCGAGATTTTCTGCATTACCTGAAAAACTAGAAGGAATAGATGCACCCGTTTTTTGAAAGTACAAGTAAGTTACTGGACAGGTGTTCCACAGTAGGATTTGTTAACTGAGAAAGTGCATCACATATATGCTCCAGATCTGTCCATGAGAAAGTATCTATAATAGTAAAGCTGAGCTCATACCAGTAAAAAGGTATTCCCAACAAAATTGTGGCAGAGTGGAAAAGTACTGAAGGTTGGTGATAGTATGTTTGTTGAAAATGATTGCTCACTGTAAGAGAACCACGTTTATCCCAGCAAACGGGGAATGTGGAGAGGCAGGTGCGAGTTTCATGCTGCTGTATCCAGATGTCTTCAGACTATTTCCTAGAGGATCAAGGAGATTTTTTGATGCAGATCAGGCTAAGAAGGAATTAATAAAAGTTTATGCATCAGAGAGTGAGCCAGCTGCAGAAAGAACTCTGCTTTCTATTCTTCTAACAATAACAAATTCCATAGAGACTTTGCCACTCAACTGTTTTCCATTGTTCCAAAAGAAAATGTTTTGAGGCAGAATAAAAAAAAAAACACAGGAACTAACGACAAGAACCAGAAATACCTTGGAGTTGAACCAGAGACTAGTGTTGAGTAGTAGAGATGATCCAAAAAGACCAGCAGTACTAAAATTACTGAATACGTGGGGGACTATAAAGCATAAATCCGATTGGATATAAGAATAAACGTTACTTTGCAAAAAAAAGTGGAAGAGAAATACTGGAATTTTGTTGGCTATATTAAACTGGTGGGTGAACTATAAAGCATACATTCCACTTTGTTGTTTATGGTTATAAGTAAAACTGTTAGCGCTTATTAATGTTTGCATAAAATTGATGTAAATTGCATGGTACATTGCATAGCAATTTGGGGAGTGTGCAGTCAGAGATATCTTAAATGTGAGGTAGGAAGTCCTTATCCATGAATACTGCATATGTTATCTACATTAAAAGAAGCAAGTTCATTTTCTTTCTTGTAAGATGTACGTGATTTACACTGTAAGATAAGAAAGGCTGTAGTGGGATTCTCAAGATAGCTGTAAACTGATTGAATAGGGTAACATCCGTTCTTCCCTTTTTTCAGTTTCTGTTTTCACACTGGAAGTGCCATTGAAAATTTATTTTTTGGTAAAATTCAGTTACTGGCTGGTAAATACACTGCCTGGATGCCAATAAAGAAGAAATTTGGAAAACCTGAGAGAAAATCAACCAGAAAAATGAAGATCAGTTGGTTGATGCACCAAGGGGCTTAAACATCCTGAATCTGGTGCTTACCAACATGGGGGACTGTTGTACCACCCCCAATGTGTAGCCATCCCTGGTGACATCTGACCTCAAATTAGTCTCGCTAGAAGTAACTATAACACAAGACCCCCACCAACAACAACTAGACTAAAAAACTTCTCCAAGGCCAATTACAGCTTCTTATGTGACAGCATAAATAGCTTTGTAGCCCCTCCCCCCACTGATGGAAGAGATGCCTATGCTGAGTTATTTATCAGTGCTTTATACGAGCACCTGTACAGTTGTAGTGACTCTGCCATACCTGATAGAACCAAAGCAAGATCAAGGAACAACAAACATGACTGGTGGACAACTACCATTAATAGGCTATACAACAGAAGAAAGAAATTGCTGTCTAAGAGTAGGAAGGAATGGTCTCAAAACTGGAAACACTCACTCCTCAACTTAAACAAGCAAATAAGATTCCCAGTGAAGTCCTCTAAAGCTATCTATGAATCTAAATTAGCTTCCCTAACTAAGTATAACCACAAGGTGTTCTTTAGTTACATGTGTAACCTCAAAGGTAAGGCCCAGATTTGCTCTGAACTCATAGTTAACGGTACTACATATATAGAACCTATGGATATAGCAAACCTGCTGACAGCTTCAGTGAAAACTTCACTCCTCTGTCCCTGACACATATACTCCAAAGCATCCCTAACACCTGTTCCCCACCCAGTATCTCCGAGAAGCAGATCTTAAACGCTCTCTCCAAGGCCAAAAATGCAACCTCTATGAGACCAGACAACGTCCCGGGCTGTGTTCTGCATGGGTTAAAACAGGAGTTAGCATCACCATTGGGCATGATTTTCAGTCAGAGCCTAAGCATTGGTTTCATCCCAGAGGAATGAAAAACAACTACCGTTATCCCTTTGCACAAAGGGGGTGCACCCAGTGACCCTGAAAATTATAGACCCATTAGCCTGACCAGCCTTATCTGCAAGGCCATGGAACAAATCATCATGGACTTTATTAACAAAGATATAGGTAATCTCCAAATGTTCAACCCCACCCAGTTTGGCTTTGTCAAGGGGAGATCATGCCTGTTAAACTTGGTGGACTTCCTGGAGACCGTCAACAAATCCCTAGATGAGGGCAAATCTGTGCATACGGCCTACCTAGACTTAGCCAAGGCCTTTGACACAATCCCCCACTCAGGCATCATTGATAAATTCACCCAGCTGGGTATCAAACCATATATTGTCAGGTGGTTTGCAAACTGGCTCACTGATAGAACTTGTACAGTCAAAATAGGGAACTTCACCTCCTCCTCCAGAAGACCCATAACCAGTGGTGTTCCACAGGGATCAGTTCTGATACCTGGTACCCCTACTGTTCGTAATCTACTTCTCTGTAGTGCATAATTTTGAAGATGGTGTTAAGATCTGATGCCTTTTGTGCAGTTTAAATTCTAGGTGTAGACATCTGACTGTATTATGGTGCATTTTGTACATAATGTTCTGCTTGTATGACTGACAGTTGTACAGCAATGGGCACTGTGTCTCAGTGCTTTTTCTATAGTTATCACTGTGGAGGCCTTTAGTACATAAAAGGGTACTTGGTTCATGCTGCATCTGAATATTGCCAGCAAACAGTGACATGTGTCACTGGAAACTCTTTTTAAAGCTGCTTTGTTGTGTTTAATGTACATAAGTTGGAAAGTTTTACAGAAAATTGCAATGTCTCCATTTTAACTGCAACATTTTATTGCATCACCTTTTCTGTTAGTTGAAGTCTGTTGCTTTTCTCTTATCATAGACTTTCATTCACAGGTGAAATAATGTCTGCATTCTCAAAACATAATTGGCCTCTGTCTTCTAAAATGAAGCTGAAATCTTGACCACCCCCAAAGGACAGTAACAGATTGCTTATATGATAAAGTGATGGTTTCTAAATAGATTCGCTGAAATGAAGGCTAGACATCTGAGATAGAGGGAATTGTAATTTTTTAGTGTCAAATCCTTAGGGGACTGCACCAAGCCTTTACAGTTTATCACTGAAGTGTCAGATGGCTGTTAAACTATTAAGCTGACATTTGGTCAATTATACATCAGTTAACGATTTTCCATCCTTAAAAAGCAGTGTTTGAAAAGCTGCACTCCCCTCATCTTGAATTACAGCTTCCTTTTATTTACTATATACAGGTAGTGTTTCTACTTCCATTTTTTAAAATCCAAGAAAGTCATTTTAAACTCACGCGAAACATACTTATTTAACTAGCTGTAAGCTGTAGTGCACATGTACATTTTGATGGTGGTGTGTGTGAATGTCGGTGTATGTATGTTTATGTATGCATTTCCAGAAATTAAGCAAGGCATCAGTTCATCCACGGTTCCCTCAAATTCCATTTTATTAATAAGTGCTTTTGCCCTTACTTCACAATAGACTTCTTCAAGCTAAGAAAGACCTCACACAGTAATACATCTTGTGTAGGGATAATAAAAACATGTAATATATGGTCATCTGTCTGTCTTTCACATAATTAGCAATAATTATAAACTACTGAAAGTCACATGTAATATAAAATGCTAAAATGTTTTTCAAGCTTGCAAATAAAACACTTTGTTGTAATCTTTTTCTCCTCAGTTTTGTTTTTATGGCAAAAGAAAAAAGAAAAACATCTCACCAGGGGTTTTATTTGCAGCCTGTTTTATGGACGCAGACCTGTATCAGTGTTTAATTAGCTTCAGAGGTTTTGTAAACAGACCTGAAGACCAATATGGCTCCATGTATTGCCTGTTCACTTGAAAGAGTTCCCATATCAACTATTAGCTTCTCACCACCCTTCTGCCTTTTTCAAGATTAGAGGTAGTTCAGGCTCAGCTGTTAACAGAATAGGAAGAGACAAGGCAAAAAAGGTTAGGTATCACCAATCTGCAAGTAAGTGTCCAGGAATAGATGGTATTCCTGTGAAAGTTTGGAAGCTAGAATGGAAGAAAGTGATAAAGATCTATAAAGTCTTGCTTAAAAATATTTTAAAAGGAGGAGAAGCACCAACATCCTGGAAAAAAATGGTGGCTGCAATACCTAAAAATGGTAAAAACCCATCAGATTAACCTTCATATAGGCCCATTTCAATTCTAAACCATGATTATAAAATGATTGTCTTTAATGCCTAAATGAATGTGAAAGGTATCACCAACATTAATAGATACGATTCAGTATGGTTTTGTGGAGAGGAGGCAAACATTCAATGACATTAATAGAACAATGATGATCCAGAGGGAAGCAGAATGGAAGAAAATACCACTGTTGGTGGGCCTTCATACGGAGAAAGCATTCAACAGAGTGAGGTGGGCTTCTGTGAGTAGGGCATTGGAAGCATTTGCATTTCTTGGCAAAGTAATTAGGATAATTAGAGAGAGATATGAGGGATGAGAGGCAAAAAGTTAAAGTGGTGGTTTCTTCTCTGACAAGTTCTTTCTGAACAGAGGAACCAGATAGGGGTGTTGTCTTTCCCCCTTGTTATTTGTGTTGCATTTAGAACCATTAGCAAAGAAAATAAGGGTCTCAAAAATTCAAGGATATAATCAGTATTATAATTAAGAAAATAAGGCTTTATTTGCAGATATTGTTTTGTACCTAATAAAACCAGAAAAGAACATCTCAGTGTTGGGGAAACATTCTGAGACAGTTTCGCTTTTTTTCAGGATAAAAAACTAAATTGGCTTAGCGATATGTATATTGATAGGGACATGATAAAATTATCTTTTATGAGTATGGATTAAAAGGAGTATGGATTAAAAGCATTCTTTTATGGCTGCTAAGGATATATGGGAAGAGACTAAACAAAATATCAAACAAAAACTGAGGAACTGGAAGCTCTTGTTAATGGATATGGCTAGCAAGATACAATCAGTGAAAATGTTTTTAGTCCCTTTGATTAATTACACAGATTAGACATAGTTTTCTCAACCAGAGGAGATGCTGTGGATAGAAATTAAGAGTTGAAGGATTTTATCTGGAAGAGGAAGAGGGCAAAAGACAAGTGGGATAGGTTGATCCTTCCAATAGGACAAGGTAGATTGGAATTACCTCATTTGAAGGGATATTTTAGAGCTACACAGTTAAGGCTCCTGTACACAGCATACACAGAAAACTGTAGTTCAAAGTGAAAAGTGATGATGATGAAAAAGGAGGAAGCTCAAGAAATAAGGCGAGAGTAGGATTTTGGATGCAGATCCTTAAGGAGAATAACAATAACCATTCAGAATACTATAGTCCTAAAGTAGCAGAAAGTATTCTAATAACTAAGCCAACACTGGAATGAAGAAAGGAGAGTCTGCCAATAGGGGTTACTGTAATTAGGCTACAGACAGTATGCAAGAAAGGGGAAAAAGTTTACTTGAGAAAGTTGGCAAAGTAACCAAAGTATTGAGAGCAAATTACTAGAGATGGAAAGGTAACAGAATGGGAAGAAGCCACGAATATATGCAGGCTAGACACTGCCAATCTCTATCAATGATTGATGAGTATAGGCAAAGAGAAAGTGGATAGGGGAATCCATAGTCAAAGTCCAGCAGTGGTAGAGGCTTTAGATGAATCTAGAACAGGAACTGCTATTAAAAAGGGATAATGAGTACTCTTTTTTGCTGTACATTTAAAAATTGTTTAAAGTAACTGAAGACCATTTTTTTCTGGGAGAAATTGTGTTTCTTTTACTTTTGGGGGCTGGTAAAGTGCTTTATAGTGCTTTTTTATCATGTTTTTCTGTGATAAGAGACTTTTTCAGGACTTTGTTTTTACCTGGTTTTGCTACTTGTCTTCCCTAGGAATGAGGCACCATTTTCAGCTTGACCATGAAACAGACAATCAGTCCCACTGTTGGTCCTAACGGCAATTAAAAAAAAAAGTTAAACAAATCTTTGCCAGCACAGTAGGGTAGCATTTTGCCTCAGCTGCAGTGTTTGACTCTGCTGTGGACATTTGTTGTACCTCAGATCACTTATCTTTTAACCTAGATTCCTCGAGGTTGCACCTACTGCCACTATGAACTAAGGGTTAGTTCCAACCTTTGTGGTTGTTGGGGTTCCTTCAGTGGTCCTGGGAAGAGGGAACAAGGAAGATTCCCTATTGTGTCAGAATGTTGTGCCCATCCCTGGGGAAGCTGCTGTTGCCATTATTAACATGGTTTTCCCTTTTAATCGGAGAAAAAGAAACAGAAAACTAAGCATGTGCCTACTCCTCCTCATATTTCCTTGGATAGGAGTAGTTTACTGAGTCTGGCTTAGGGTTTAATTTAGGCTATTGATCCTCCTTGTAAAGTAGCTTCTGGTAAAAGAGGACAGATTCCTCTTTTCTTAAAGAGATTCAAGATTCTGAATCTGAACAGGAAGTTTCAGGGACAGATGAAGCATTTTCTACTTCTGTTTCAGGCTTAGTGGAGAGCTCATTTCCTACTCCTTGTGGGGTTTCTCTTTCTCCGAGGCTATTGCTAGAGTATGCCAGTATTTTCAGTGGGAGTACACTGAGCTTTCTTAGTCCCTTAGAAAATACGGAGTTGTTACAGAAGGAATTTCTAGAACCTGCATCCATTCTGCCATTCCTGTCTGCTTTAGAGAATGTGTGTTACTGCATGCAGTTTTCTGTACAGTCAGCCAGCTACCCCTCAAAAGACAGATAGGATATATATAAAGTTCATCAGTCTTAAGTTTTTACACACTTTCCCAGACTTGGTCTTGGGAAAATGATCAATAACTATGGGAAAAAGTGCATACATCAGCAACTCTGATTTTCTGAATTTTTAATTTTTAGACTCGTATATTTGTTGTTTCATCTGTAGTTTCTTCTTGTGAGGAAAAATTTGCTTTAAATAACTTTGTTTCTTCTATTTCTCATGTCACTACTTACTGTTTACAGTTTGTGTATGACTCTGTTGCTACTTCTTTTAGGGCTATGGCCACTGTTAGTGTTTTGATGAGGTTTGCATGGCTGAGCTCTCAGAATCTCCCGGATGATGTTAAAATGAGATTTTAAATTCCCCTTTGGGTAGAGATTTCGTTTTTCATCCTTCTCTTGTAGAGGTGATCGTATAGTGTGAGTTGAATCTGTGAGATTTTTTGTCTTTCTTTTCCAGATATTTTAAGGAATTCTCTAATCCCTCACACAAAATAAACAACTTCAATAATGTACAGGTATACAGATGTTTAAGAAGAAATGGCAAGGGGGTTCCAAAAAGAATCCTTGAACCTCCCAAAACCAAAGACAGTTCAACAAATATAAATGACTATTTAAAAGACTTTATGACCCCTTTCCCACCCTGGCCCATTTTTTCTTTCAGAAAGTCTAAATCTCCATTTTTCTCTTTGGCAACAGATAGTTTTAGACAAGTGGGTTCTGAAGATCATTCATCAATAGATGGCAGAGGAGGAAATTCTTCCTTTCTAGGGCTCATTCCTCATCCTCCATATCAGACTGTGTTTCTACTGGTCCTTCATCACATGCTGTCCCAAGGAGTGATGCAACCAGTTTCACCTTCGAAGGTGGCGAATGATTTTTGTCAAGGACATTCATAGTGCCATGCTTGGAGACCAGTTCTAGATCTTTCTTTCCTAATTCTGTTAATGATAGTACCCAAATTCAAAATTATGTTATTTCACAACCCATTACTACTTCTTCCTCTTTCAAGTTTCTTGGTAACACTAGGCTTAAAAGATGCTTATCACATCCATGTTCATTCAGATATTTCTTAAGGTTTTGTGTGTCTGGATCACGTTGTTAGTTCTCTGCCTTAGACTGTGGAATATACACTGCAGCATGACTGTTCACAAAGTATCTAGCTCCAGTTACAGCTCATTGGAGGCTGCATAGTATCCATATTTAGATGACTTGCATATCTTTGCAGAGTCTTTTTCAAAGTGTCAGGCATTTCTCTCTCTCAGTGAGAGATTTCTTACACAGGCTGCGATTCCAAGAGAACATTCAAAAATCTTTCTTGACTCTGTCACACAGGATTGTGTTCCTGGGATGTCAAGTAGGCATCTCAGTTCAAAGAGCTTGTTTTCCACAGGAAAAATAAATCTATATATTTTCTGTTCTTAAGGTTTTCCATTCAAACCTCAGTCACTGTGAATGAATACCTCAGTGTTTTTGGTCTCATGGCTTGTATGATTCTCATGATACCCCTAACAAGACTCCACATGAGAAAGATACAATGGTATCTGAAGTCTTTTTGGACCCTGCACCAACACACTTTGTCCTTTCAAATCCCATTGCAAGGGTTTGTCAAAAGATAAATTATTTGGTGGAGACAACAGGTAACCTTAAATCCAGGTTTCACTTTCTTTCTCTGGTTCTAAACCAGTTGTTCACCACATACTCCACTGGATTTTGTTTAGGGAACAGATTCAGGAGGGGTAAAAGTGCAAGATGTGTGTGACACCAAGGAAAAATGCAAGCACTTAAATGTCAGAGATGCTTGCCCTGATCAAGGCACTCAGCTCTCTGAAGCATCTTTGGTCCCTGGGACCCTTCCAAGTTGTTACAGACAATAGCACAGTCATGTGGTGCATAAACAACCAAGGGGGGAACCATGTAATCCCCCCTTTGCAGAGTAGACATTTTAGCTTGGGATTTAGCTTCATAGCACAGTTTCAGCAAGCATCCTAGATTTCATCAGAGGAAAGTTATGTGGCAGACAAGCTGAGTAGGAACATGGCAGGCCCTCATGAATGGAAAATAGGTTAGAGGTATTCCAAGATTTGATCCATCTATAGTGAGTTCTTCATGTTGACGTCTTTGCCTCCTTTCTGTACAATCAACTGGCAACATTTTGCTCCAGGACTCGATGCAAGAAGGCCAGGAAGACAGAGGACTTTTTTTTCCATTGGACAGAAATGTTCCTGTATGCTTTTCCACTTTTTTAACTAATATCCAGGGTACTTCTGATGATTCAGAAGGAATACCCCAAAATCATTGTGGTGACTCCATTCTGACCCAGGCAACTGTGGTTCTCCTTTCTTTTAGAAATGGCCAGGGGCAATTGCCACAAGCGTCCTCAGTCTGAAGCTACTCACACAAACACAGGGGTGTTTGTTACACCCCAACATCAATCAACTTCAGTGGACTGCCTGAATGATAGTCTTAATTCCTTGTAGGAAACTTTTTACTGAGGACGTACAGCAAGTACTAATGAGGGCAAGAATGGCTGCTACTAGAAAATCATATATTAGCAAATGGAAAAGATTTTCTAGTTGTTGATAACATAATCAGCACTTATTTAGGGCTAGTTTGTTCCTGGTTTGACAATGTTTGTGTGAGTTACAATCATTTGGCCTTATTCCTCTATCAAGGATCATTTATCCACCATTTTAGCATGTCTGCCCATGAATCCTCCTCATTCAGTGCAGTCTCAAATCAAAATGTTTTTGAAAGGATATTTGTGTAAGAGGCCTCCAGTAAAACTGGTGGCCACTCCTTGGGATCTTAATTTTGTGTGAAGGAAGCTAACTCTTGGTCCATTTGAAAAAGCTAACTTGGTTGACTTTAGGTTCTTAACATGTATAACAGTTTTACTAATTGCTCTGACCTCTGCAAGAAGGTTATCAGAGGTGCATGCTCTTATGGTGAATCAACTCTATCTCTTTTTTTCAAGGACAGGGTTTATTTGATAACTAATCATTCTTTTATGTCTAAGGTAGTATCTGGTTTACTTTAAGTCAGACTAGCCGTCTTCCTGTTTTTTTTTCTGAACCTAAAAATGAGGGATAAAGGATATCTATACCACAGATGTCCACAGGCAACTTGGGTACTACCTTGATAGAACAAAATTGTTTATTCCTTATAGAGATAAGAAGAAGGGAAAACCTTTGTCAAAACAGACCATTTCCAAATAGTTGTCTAAGGCTATTATTACCTTTTATTATACTCACATAACAAAACCGTTCCAGGCAGAGTAAAATCCCACTGTACCAGGGCTTAGGCTTCATATATGTTTTTTTTTTTTGGAAAGCGTTACATTCTAGAAACTGCTACTTGGTCCTGTACATACTTTTACAAAGCACTATAAGCTTAATTTCTTCTCCTCTAGGTCCAGGTCAGGCTTTCTAGAACCATTCTCCAGAGGCTCCTGGACTTTCCTACATCTTTTTTCCGAATGTGATAAGCTAGGGTAATCTACCCATATAGCTAAAACTACTGCGGTAATGATCAATGTGATGAACATAGCACAGTTTTGTAAGTAAGCATACCATAAGAGTAAATGTTCAAATGTTCACTGCTTGCAGTAGCCAATCCCTCCCTCCATCCCCTTTGTTTTTTGGTGTACTTTTTATGTCAGGATGTGGACATCTATGTGCTATTTTTCCTAGCATTGGCCTTTCAGGGCTCAGCCTCCCTCTCTGTGTTGGTAGGAAGGTTCTAAAGGGCTTGATTGTTAGGGTGCGTGGAATGTGTCCTGAAGCTTTGGATGTTTGGCAGGACATATCCCATATGCTACTGCAATCATGATTATTGAAACATTTGCTGTTATAGTAAGTTTTCTTACACAGCTGAGCTTTCAAAGGCAGTCAGTTTTTTTCAAATGGAGAACTAAAAGGTCCAGTATTTATACTACAATTTCCTTTGCATGATCAGAGCAGTTTGAAATCCTAACATCAAGGTACTAGAAGCCAAAGGTCTTCCACTGAAATGGAAACTAATCCCTGCTGTCCTGGGTTGGTGTGAATTGAGTGTGCAAGGACAACAGATTTATCTACATTTGTTTTATAATAAGAGAGCCTATAACTGTTAAGCCGCTGCACACCTTAGTAGGTTCCTTTGTTGGGGTGTTGCAAAGTTAGCATTAAATCTTCTGGAAAAAAGCATGCTATCCTTTTCTTACCTGGCATCCTGATGGAAGTAGAGCCAATAAATCTACAAGTAGAACAGCCAGTGGCTCCTTCCACAGTATGAATAGCATAGTAACCAGTAAATCATCTTGTCTTACCATTATGAGAGAATCTGAAATAAAAAGTTCTAACTTCACTGCAGCTTTCAACCTGGAGTAATGTGTTTTCAAGGAAGAAATCAGTTTGTTAGACAGTTTAGAATGTTTTAGAGCCAAGAAATAGTGTCAAATGGTTTCTCATCTTCAAAAGAGTTTGCTATACTAAGTATTGCATCCTTAACTTATTCCGATAACTGGGCCACTTTTTAGGTGCTATCCAAAGTATCTTGCCTTGTATGTATTTTGTGGTTCACAAGTATAAAAGAAGGTAGGAAGAGCTTAAGGTGACTAAGTTATAGCCCCATAAAAATCTTACAGGCTAGTCTTATGCCAACTAACTTATTGCCCCATAAAAATTATACAATATAGTCCTAAGTTTATATCCCCTAGAGAGTTACTGTTTTTATCTTGTTTAAATACTGAAGAAAGGCATGCCTTCCCTGATGTTACTGCTTGTTTGTCATATTTGTCAAACAGTCGTTGAAGGTAGCTTGCCATGCAGTTCTACCATTAAACCATTGTGTTTGGGGGTCTTGGTGGGTTTCACCTGTGTAGTCTGAAAGATGTCTATCTTCATGATGGGGAAATAATATAATATAATCAGAAGTTAGAAGAGCATAATAGTATAATTGCACAGTATCAGATAGCAACAGGATCAATACATTATATAGTAAAATAGGGTACATCAGTAGGAGCTAAACAAGGACTGGTAGAATCAATGGGTAGTAGAGACAACAATGATAGGAAAGAGTTACAATGTCCCTGTAAAGACAGATCAGCATAGTTCTAGCACATAATTAACATTTTGCCATTTGAGATGTCAAACAGTGGTTTTCAGTGCTATATGTGAAACAGTAAACCTGTAGTGCTATAAGTGATAGTAAGATAGGCTTTAAGTAATTGGATGGTAGCATTCAATGAAAAATGTAACTCTTTCCTGGTGTATCATGCATAGCCATGTATTTATAAAATATAGCTTCAGCTTCCATTTTCTAGAGTAAAGGGCATCACCTGACACATTTTTGGATTTAGTTATGGTCCCCTGATCGCAGGACTCTAGGTGGGGAATAAAGACACACAAGTGGTCCAAGGCTGGGGCTTTGGTCTGGTTTATTGAGTTGTTTGTGGATGATGAGAAGCTGTATGTAAGTGAGGCTATGTGGGCGTTAAAGCTAGTTGAAATCTCTAAGGATTGTGCAGTGTTTGTGTCTTATGTGTTTGTCTTGCTGTGAATTTGGCAACTTTATTGTACCACTGCTAAAGTTTTAGGGTTAGGGAAGAGCTTAGGCTAATTAGAATAGGGGAGGCATATAGCAGAGTAGGGAGTAGATAGGTGTCAGCAATAGGTTTCCTTACCGAGTCTGTGAGAAATGGTTTAGCCTGGTAAACACTGCCTAGTTTTTTATTTGATTTTTTTTTTTTTGCTTGAAAAGTATGATCATATTTTAGTTGGTCATCTATGTGAATACCAAGCAGTTTGGTATTGGTTACCATTTCAGTTTTTGTGAGGTAATAGTGAATATGTCATGCAGGATGTTGTGCTGTTTTGACGCGAATAGTATATGTTCAGTGTTTTGGCAATTAGAAGGAGATGAGATATTTCCAGCCGGTCTTCTATTGCGGGAAAGGACTGTTGTGTTAGTTGACAGAAGGTAGTAAGGTCTTTAGCTGTACATATTCATGTCAAATCATTGACATATTGGACTGTTGTGGCTTGTTGAAATGCTGTATGCATATCTGCTATAGATATGTTAGAGGAAGGGGCCCAAGATAGATCCCTTGAGGGATCCTTAAGGACATAGACAAGAAAGAAGAACTGTCATTTACCCATTTGACAGCTTAATGCCTGTTTGTCAGGTAGCTATGGGACCAGAGAAGGGCAGAGTCTGAGAGACCTGGTGAAGCACGTTTAAGTAGGAGTTTATGGTGGTTGACGGTATCAGTCACTCTGTACAGATCTTAAAATGGTCAATATCAGGTTGTCAGAGTTTCAATTGTGATTGATTGTATTAATGAAAATTAGTAAGATTGTGGTGGTGGTATGGGCTAAAACCATGCCTTGTGTGTTAGAGGGGATTATTTTGCAGGATGAATTTTAGATGCTGTGAATGAATGCATTTTTTCGTGAGATGACAGAATAACAATGGGTCTGAAGTTAGTTAGGTCAGAGGAATGGCTACCCTTGTTTAAAGGTGTAATAAAAGTTTTTTTTTCCAGAGTAGTGGACATAACTTTGTTATTGAATGGTTAATTAAGATGGATATGAGATCAGCAATGACATCTGTGTGGCTATCCCAGTGTATTCAGGAGAAAGCTTATCACGAGCTACAGTAGCAGGTTTTAGTTTGTAGAGAAGTATTCTGATAAAGGAGATTGAGGCAATTTGATAATTAATTGATTATTTGGTGATATTGATGTAGGATGTAAAGATGGATAGAGTAGGATTGTATTTTTTATTAAGGATGTTAAAGTTTGGATAATGTGGAATTTAAAATTAGTAGCAGTGCCCTTGTTTTGGTTTGGCATAATAGGGGTAGGTTGAACATTTTTGCCAGGTTTTAGTAGGTTATTAATTGGTGACCAAAGGGGTAGGTTGAGCATTTTTGCCAGGTTTTAGTAGGTTATTAATTGGTGACCAAAAAAAAAAAACCCACGGTGGTGGTGCTGCGGTAGCATTGTTGCCTCACAGTAAGACGCTGTCCGGTTCGATTCTCAGCTAGAGCGTCTTCTGTGTGGAGACATGAGTGAATGGGCATACCTTCATTGAAGGTTGTGTGTCAGGTCTGGCAAGCTGGTACGTAAAAATCAACTGCCAATCATTAGCTGACCAGAGTTCCGCTGTGGCGACCCCTAACCGGGAAAAGCCGAAAGGCACAAACAATTAATTGGTGACCAAAATAATTTTAGATGGTGTTATGATTTTCCTGAAAATTGATATAGAAGCTTTATTGTCCTGCTTTGTTACGTTTCACCTTATTTTTTATTTGTCTGAGCCATTGTAGGCTGGAGATTGTTTTCCATATTGTCTGTTCTTCATTAGATGTTCAGTGTGATGAACTGGGGTTTATGTTTGCTGTCTGATTAGATAACTAAGGAGGTGGTCACTAAGGGAACTGGGTGAAGTACTAGAGGATAAATACTTTTGCTGACGAGAAACAAGAGTACAGTGTAACATGGTTTCTTTACATGTCTTTTTATTGTACCTTGTTGGAATATTAATTAGTTTTGTGAATCTGTGCAACTGAATACTGTTTGCTGGATTGTTAAGTATTAAGTGTTGTCCAGTCAATATTTCTCTGTCTTAGGATTATGGTTTCATGGGTTATGTTGCTGGATATCCAGTATAGGATATCTTCTAGGGTTGAAATGCTATTACCTGGAGGAATGTATAGTCCTACTATGGCTATTTTATGTGGGGAATGAGCTTGAGGAATGTTATGATTATCTCAGGCTTTCCAAAATGACTTATGATGGGTTTGAAGGGGGGAGTCAAGAGTTTTTATACAGAATTGTTATAATGCTGCTTTTTAATTTTTTCTTTCTTTTCTGAGGATATTAAAGCCTGATGGTAGGATTTCTTTATCCTTTATGCCTTGTTTGAGCCAGGTCTCAGTTGCAATTAGGATATCTGGGGTCTAAAAATATTTGCAGGCATGTACTTACAGAATTTTATTACAGATACTTCTTAGGCTAGCGTGATGTAATTTTAGATGTATGCTAGGGTGTGAATTACTATATACTAGAGATTGTTTTGACTATGAACTGGAGTGCTTTTATGAGGCATACAGTGGATATAAAAAGTTTACACACCCCTCTTAAAATGCCAGGTTTTTGTGATATTAAAAAACAAGACCACAATAAATCATTTCAAAACTTTTTCCACCTTTAATGTGACCTATAACCTGTACAATTCAACTGAAAAATAAATAAATCTGTTAGAGGAAAAATATAAAAAAAATAAATAACAAAACGTTCAATATGCTGGTTGCATAAGTGTGTACACCCTTAAACTAATGTTTTTTTGTGTGTGCATACCCTTAAACTAATACTTTTTTGTGTGTGCATACCCTTAAACTAATACTTTGTTGAAGCACCTTTTGTTTTAATTACAGCATTGTCTTCTTGGGTACACACCTGCCGTTAATTAAAGAGACTCTGATTAACCCCAAATAAAGTTCAGCTGTCCTAGTAGGATTTTTCTGACATTTACTCAGTTGCCTGCTACAGCAAAAGCCATGGTTCACAGATAGCTTACAAAGCATCAAAGTGATCTCATTGTTGAAAGGTATCAGTCAGGAGAAGGGTACAAAAACATTTTTACAGCATTGGATATACCATGGAACACAGTGAAGATAATCATCAAAAAGTGGAGTAAATATGGGACAACAGTGACATTGCAAAGAACTGGATGTCCCTCCAAAATTGATGAAAAGACAAGATGAAAACTGGTCAGGGAGCCTGCCAAGAGACCTACAGCAACACTGAAGGAGCTGCAGGAATTTCTGGCAAGTACTGGTTGTGTACTTCATGTGGCAAGCTCCCGTATTCTCCATATGTCTGGACTATGGGGTAGGGTTGCAAGACAGAATTCTTTTCTTACTCAAACAAAACATCCAGGCCCGGCTAAAATTTGCAAAGCAATACATCAAGTCTCCCAAAAGCATGTGGGAAAATGTGTTGTGGTCTGATGAGACCAAGGTTGAACTTTTTGGCCACAATTCCAAAAGGTACATTTGGAGAAAAAACAACACTTTGCATCACCAAAAGAACACCATCCTCACGGTGAAGCATGGTGGTGGCAGTATCATGCTTTGGGGCTGCTTTTCTTCAGATGGAAGTGGGGCTTTAGTCAAGGTGAAGGGAATTATGAACAGTTCCAAATACCAGTCAATTTTGACCCAAAACCTTCAGGTGTCTGCTAGAAAACTGAAGATGAAGGGGTATTTCAACTTTCAATGCGACAATGACCCCAAATATGCATCCTAATCAACAAAAGAATGGCTACACCAGAAGAAAATTAAAGTTTTGGAATGGCCCAGCCAGAGCCCAGACCTAAATCCAATAGAATATCTGTGGGGTGACCTGAAGAGGGCTTGTGCACAAGAGATGTCCTCTCAGTCTTGACAGATTTGGAGCATTTTGCAAGGAAAAGTGGGCAAATATTGCCAAGTCAAGATGTGCCATGCAGATAGACTCCAAGAAGACTGACTATTGTAATTAAATCAAAAGGTGCTTCAACAAACTATTAGTTTAAGGGTGTGCACACACAACGAAGTATTAGTTTAAGGGTAGGCACACTTATGCAACCAGCGTATTGTTTGTTTTTTATTTTTTTCCCCTAACAGATTTGTTTGTTTTTCAATAGAACTGCACTGGTTATAGGTCACATTAAAGGTGTGAACATTTTTGAAATGATTTATTGTGTTCTCATTTTTTATATCACAAAAACCTGGCATTTTAACAGGGGTGTGTGTAAACTTTTATATCCACTGTAGGTGTGATAGCATTATTTGGACCAGGACTGAGATGAATATCACTGCTTGTCTGTTTTGAATAGCCTGCAAATATTGATAGCACTTTTTAATAAGCTTACTGTTACCTTTCATATCTGCTGGTTTACCTGTGCATACTTAAAGTAGTCTTGACTGGAGAAGTTGCTCAATTGGGGTGAAGCAATTGTATTTTTACTTACTAAGATTTCATGAAGATCAGCTGAAGTAGTAGAGGATGGTTTGGGAAGATTGAATGGACACCATTAGGCTGTGAGAAGTGTAGCAGAGACTAAGAGAAATAAGGTGATAATTACAGTAGGAAGCATTGTAAGAGTGTGGTGGTAGATTTTGGGTAGGGAAAAATTGGTAGGGTGATGTCTAGATGTTTTATTGGGTGGAGATAGAAGGGGAAATTAAATGGAGGAAGTGATGTAATAGAGGAGTGGTTATATAGAGTATAAGTGTAGAGTAAATGGTTGGAGGTGGTTAGAAATTGGGGGTGGTGTAGTGAAGTGGGAGGAGCCCAAGTAATATAACAGCAAACTTTACAGGGCCACCATTCCACGCTAATGGAGCAAGACAAAAAAAATGTATAGATGGATTGCAGAAGGTAAGCAATACAAGACACAGAGCAAAAGCTTGTATTCAGTAAGGTAGCAATGTATATTCTGAAAGCATAGATAAAGCTACTCTGAAACTGGAACACTGGGTTTCAGGGTTATGACTCCCTTCACTAAACTTGGTATACTTGTGTAAATATACTAAATGTTTTTTTAGAGAAGTTAAAGTATTACATTCTACAATTAACTGCAATAAAGAGGGTTAGCAAGTTCTGCTTTTTGAGCATGGCAAGTTACACTTTGGAAATTTTTTTTTCCAACTGGGGTGGAGGTGATTAAGTTGGTTGAGGACACACAGCCACAGCAGGGTTTCTTATATTGTACATCTGAACATGGAAAAGCATAAAAACAACAATGTTAAGGTACATGTCTAAGGAGATAAGAAATTTAAAGAATACATTGTGTAGAGTAAGGGAAATTTATCAAAGAATGGAACTTTCCGTACGTCTAGAAAATAGTATAATGAGGTAAGCAAAAACATTGGTATGCAGCAGTTATGCATTATACTAAGGATGATACCATCAACAAAAAAATGAAGTGCAAGAATGTAAAATACATTTGTAATAAAGATAAAATGTATTGAGAAATGTATTCTGAAAAACAAGCACTCAGTTATTGCTTAAAAGTTCTTGTATAGGTCGCAAACAATGTTGTGAAAAGACAGTAATGTTTGATATAAGCTGGCACTGTGTGTGCAAGTAGACACCCTTATAAAGGTGATATTTTATATATTAAGTCTCAGAGAAACTATGTTTTGAAAAGCAAAGACCTAATGCTAGTTACTGAAAATGGCAGAACTGGTTGCCATTTTATCTGTGAGCCAGAACCCACGTAAGATGTGAGCACACAAGTAGGTAATAATCCTGTGTTCCCGCAGAGCTTCTGCTTTGATTTATATTGTTTTAAAATGTCATGTTTCCTTTTGCATACCCCAGAATTCTCTTTAAAACCAATAACTAGTCAGGTTCTTGGGGGTGGGGGGGCAGAGTGATCATACATAACCAGCAAGCAGTTGCCAAAAGGCAGCTATTGCAGAAGGGAAGGTATGCAAGTAAAAACAGAAGCCCTTGTGTTGTACCAAATGTTTACTTGGCTATTAGGTTACGTATTTATCATTTTTAACTTATTTATTAAATAATCATTTAAGATGTAGGCAGACACGCATTAACGGAAAAGAAAAGGAACTTTAACATTTTCCATTTAAATACAGTATACATCGCATATATTTTCTTTGCTACTGTCATCAGTCTAACATAACACAAACTTGCTGAATTCTTGATTTCCCTTAAGCTTCACTCATCCTCCTCCTGAACATTCTTATGCATGTATTATTCCCACAATCTTCATTTATTTACTTTTATGTAATTTGCTCCTTCCCTTTTCTAAAGATCCCTCTTCCAGTTTTTATCTGTTTTGTAATATTACCTCGCATACAGTTAGTATAGAATTTGATTTCCATTTTCTGGTAATTACTTTTTTGTTAGCCAACAGAATTAAACTTAATAAGGCCTTACTATGTCTAGGCAGTTCAGATCCTGTATCCTAGCTCAAAAGAATCATTTCCTTACTTACAACCATTTGCTCATCCAGTATTTCTGATAAAATACTCTCTAGGTCCCAAAACATATGTTCCCAGCTACATCTTTCTTCTACTTCAAACCTCCAACATTTGCTATCTACCTGAAGAAAAATTCTTGAAATTTATCTTTGGTATAAAAATACCTATGCAGATGCTTCCAAGCAAAAATCTTAAACATTCTGAAATTGGTTACATACTTGGGTGCCATACATATGTCTTCCCGTTGTATTCTTGAAGATCACATTTCTGGTCTCCTGTGTCACTCTCTTCTAACCTCCTCTGTTTGATTCTTAAAGTTATCGTGCAGTATTTTATATGCCCTACTAATCATCCCTTTTTTAACATGTGCTTCAGTTCTAGATGTAGCTAAAAACCCTTCCAGAACAGGTCATTCACTTAAAATTCTCCAGTCCCTTTCTGTTTGCCTGTGCTCTGAGATCATGCCCTGGTAGGGAAGACAGTCTCTAGCCTGCAGTCTAAGTCTTCTTGGCCTAATCCCACTTTGTTGCCTTTCCTGTTTGAGTGATTTGCTCCTGATATCTTGGTTCCTTTGCCAGGTTTCTCTAGTAAAGTCCATAACCCTCTTGCCTATTTTTTGTACCCCTACTTGCATTCATCCCTGAATCTCCTTTCTGCATTCTGTTATAAGCTTAGTTCTTAGAATACTTTCTGTTACTTTTTGAATATAATATTCTGTATGGTTATTTTCCTCAAGGATCTGCATCCAAACATCCCACTTTCTCTCCATTTCTTGAACTTCTCCCTTGCTTCATCATCATCATCATCCCTTTTCAGTTTGAATTATATCCTTCTGCTTGTGTTATGTATGTAAGCCTTAACTACTTAGCTCTAAAATATCACTTCAAATTGGGTAAACCTAAACCACCTTGTTCTATTGGAAGGATAAACTTATCCCACTTAAATCTAGCCCTCATTCCCTCCCAGATAAATTCTTTCAATTCTTTATTAATTATTGTCCACAACTTCTCTTCAGGTTGATAAAAGTATGCCTGACCCATATACAGAAGTAAAGAGACTAAAACATTTTCACTGCTTGTATTTTACGATCCATATCCACTAATAAGAGTTGCTAGTTTCTCAACTTTTGTATTATTTTTTGTTTAGTCTCTTCCCACATACCCTTAACCATAACAGAAGCCTTTTTAATCCATATACCTAAATACTTCATCTTAACGTGTCTCCATAAATATGGGTATTTCTAAACCAAATTGTGTGTGTTTACATAGTTTACGGCTATAGCCCTTGTTTTATCTTCATTCATTTTATATTTCAAAAAGATTTGAAACTCGAAATGTTCCACAACACTGAAATGTCCTTTTCTGGATCTATCAGGTACAAAATAATATCATCTTTAAATAAAGCCAACTTTTCTTGATTACCATACAAATTATATCCTTGTATTTCTGAGTCCTGCATTTTCTTTGGAAATGGCTCTAAATATAAAGCAAATAACAAGAGGAAAGACACCCCTGCCTGGTTCTTCTGTTAAAACACAGTTTATTTGACAGGAACCCTCCCAATGTAATTCTTGCTTCTGATACTTCATATAGCCTAATTAATGTTATTATTATATCAGGGAATGTAAATGCTTCATATGCCCTACTCATAAAACTCCAGGTTACACTGTTAAATGATTTCTCTGCATCAAGATCCACCAGCAACAGAGGTATTTTCTTTTGTTCTGCTTCCCTCAGGATCATCATTGCTCTGTCAGTGATCTCAAATGTTTGCCTCTCCCCCACAAAACCATACTGATCTATTTCTATCATGTTTGGCAACACCTTTGCCATTCTTTTAGCTAGTATATACATAAGCACTTTATAATTTCAATTTAAAATTGAAATGGGTCTATATAAAGCAGAGTCTGAAGGGTCTTTGCCATCTTTAGGTAACAGCCACCACAGCTTTCTTCCAAGATGTTAGTGCTTCCCTTCCTTTTAAAATACTGTTGAAATCTTCCAGATCTTTATCACTTTTTTCCTGTCCTAATTTACAAATTTCCACAGGAATACCATCTGTTCCTGTAAACTTTCCTGAAGATTGATTATATATTACTGTTATCTCTTCACCTTTTATCTTAACTGTTAGTTGTTGAGCCTCATCTACCTGTAGCATTCGCATAATAAAGTCTTCCATAAATATTACCATCTGTACTCTTTCTTGATTTCCACATTTCTTTGTTTTCTACAATTGTTTTTATAAAAGTTCCGAAATATCTCTATAACCTCCACAGGATCTCTGGTTATTTTTCTTGTTATAGGTTCTCTAAGTCTGGCAACATCCCTTTCAAAGTTCAGTTGCCTAAGTCATTGTGCTAAAAAATTTTGTGCTCTGAAGTTATCAAAAAAATAGTTGCTTAACTGCAGTCTTTCTAAACTCATGCATATCTATCCAGATGTTAACTTATTTTCTCTTTAGCATTCTGCATTTGCTCTGTATGATTCCCATTGTTCTGAAATTCTTTAACCTTTGTCAACTTAACCATATATCTTTCAAGTTTATTTTGACTTTATTTTTAAACTCCATTTTCATTTTATCACAGTCACTAGCTATAACTTCTGAAGCTATTTCCCTAGTAACTCTAGAATAATTTCTGCAACCCATTCATAAGTTCCTCACTTTTTAGCAGGTAGGTGGGAAAGCACTGATGTGTTATTTTTACCTCATTACCCTGCATTTTCTTAGTTTTTATTGGTGCATGATTAGAAATAGTTGTTGGATGTGTCAAAGCTGTCAATTAAATGCACATGTTCCTTTGAAATATAATGTCTCTCCAGTCTAGCCCAGTTATCGTACCTTGGGGGAATAATAATTTAGTTCTCTGAGTTCTTATGACTGAATTTGCATCTTCCATACCAAATATTGTCGTAAATATCAGAAATCTGCCCTCTTTTGTTATCTTGTCCCTTCTAGAGCCTTGTGATGCATCCACTCTATTGAAATCAAGTTGCAATCCTCACCTATAAATAATATTCCCTGCTGAAAACTGATTATTTCTCCCAAAATTTTCTTAAGGGGACAGTCCCAGAGATTTTTTTTGTTTTGATTCTGGTCTTCATTTACATTTTCAGTCTGGCTTACTGAGCATGTATCAGCTTTAGCTGCAGTGGTTGAGGAGGAGTGCTTGCAGGAAGTTTCAATGGTCTTGGTCAAATTCCATCTCAAATTGCAGTTGCACTCACAACAGCTTTCACTGAGTCATTCATTAGTCTTACCTGTGCTTTTTATTCTCAGAGAAAAGTAGCCTTTCAAGAATTTATGACCTCACTTGCTACTACCCATGCAGGAAAGCATATGAGAAATGCAAACCTAAAATGTTTTCTGTTCATTTCATATTTTATTTTGTGCAGATTTATGAATGCTAGCTGAGTGCTAATATGATCTGCATGACGGCCACTTGCCCTGTAAAAGCATAGAATGATGCAAGTTTCGAACAGTAGTAAAATCAGCCTTCTTTTTTCATGTTTAGTTTTTTGATCTCAGAATAGTAGCCAAGTGTAGTAGTTTTCTATCGTGCTGTAAAAAAAAAAAACATAAGTGTGACACAAGCAATAGATTCGTTTTAAACAATGAAATTCGAAACTTACTGTCACAATGGGGGCTGTACAATGCTGCAACCTATGACAGTTAAACATACTCATTCTGAGATTGCTGTACTACGGAGTAAGCGGAATACCACAGGTGGCCAAGATTTAGTATGAATTCACTAAACTGTACACTTTAACTACAGTGTTGACAGTTACACTATGCAGAATAAATAAAGGAAAAAAGAGCTGCACAATTAAGCTGAGCTTTTTGATGAGTTCATAAACAGAGTCTTGCCTGACCACCCCCACCACAAACACAAAACTGTAATAACCTTATTGTTTTCCAGTGACTGGGAACTAAAAGCTTTGACAGGAACTGAATATTGTTAATTGTGTTCACCAGAGGGAATGAAATCAGGGTGGCATAAAGTAAATTGAAACCAGGAGTAGGTTTGATGAAGACATGGTAAGTGGGTGGTAACATCTTAACATCTGAGAGGTATCAGTACAAGTTTCTGTCAGTCAGGATTTTAGACTTTGTGATTGCCCCTTTAAGCTCCACAATACCATTTTCACTCGAATTTAAATGCATTCCTTTGTAATCCTCCTGCCTTGACAATAACTCCTTCCTACCACAAATCTACCATTTCTGTCTTATTGTTTTCATCAGTCAGTACTGGAGACCCTGAAGCAATTAATGTAATTAGTCTCCTTTTCCTCTGTCATTAATATTCTAAAGAATATTCGTTCTGAAATTCTCTGTCAACCTCACATGCAGATTTATTTCCAAGTGTGTTTTCTGCAGCATTGATATTTGCATTTCTAAATCTTATTCAAAACTCTTTACTTTTTATCTATACCTCTAAGGCCATCCATGTTCCAGGAATGATATAGGATGTGATTGCCATCATGATAAAAAAGCTATTGTTCCCACCTGTATTATACATGACTTTTTTTAACGTGTATTTCCAGCATGTGTTGTCATGCATATAATAATGTTTGTCAGGCCTATCTTTTGTATAGTTGTTTCTTCTCATCTCCATTTGAACCTGTGTCAACATTTTTCAAGACTTTTAGTTGTAATGAAAGCCCTTAAACAAAACAGTCAATACAAAACACCCCATCCCCTATTAACATGAACCAAACACAGAAAACTATATATATCTTGAAAACATGATGTTTACCCCCCCTAAAGGGAACAATTGCCCCCTAATTAATAGCTGTACCTGCGGGTATTATCTAACCTAAAATTACAGTTACACATGCTATAGCTTGTGCTCCCACTTACACTAATTGCTGCCTGTTCTTTTTTTTTCTTATATCTCTTCCCTTCCCAGATATAAAGAAAAATACTTGTATGATTTCTAAAAACATTAGCTTTTAGTCCTAAGAAAAAATTCACTTACTTTCAGAAAACATTAGCTTTTAGCCCAAAGAAAAATTTCACTGACTGTCTTTAAATAAAACTAAATTGCACACTGTTCTGTCAACTGCATTAAAGTTTTAAGGCTGCTAGGGAGGTTGTTGCTTCATATTCACTTTCCATAACTACATAATTTTTTTTCACTGAACAGCTTGCCATTGTACCTTTAAATTTTGGATTTCCCTTAGCAAAGAATACTCCGAATTCCCAAGATTAAATGCTTACACCTGCAGACAGCTTGTCTATATGGAAATGTACTCCGCAGTGAGTCTTCATAAATTTCATTCAAAAAAGAATGCAAAACTGACCTTAGTTGCAGACATCTCAATTGCACTGAACATTTGCCAGTGGAAGACTAACAAGCTATGTCTTTACAGTTATAAGAAGCTTTGCATTTTCATGGCTTTCATAATGTATAATATAATCAGTGCACATTTACGCCTCACCCTCACACCAGCAGCCTAAGATCACAGCATATGAACATTAAACTTGCTTTTGTCCAGCCTTTTTTCTCTCGCTAAACTGTCACACCTATATTTCTTACAACTGAAAAAAGTACTTTTTTACTTTAATATCTTTAACACTATCATGAAAGAAGATGCTGCCAGCCCAGCTATCTGGAATTTAGCAAATAAGTGTATGTCATTTGTGAATATCAACATGATTTATATAGAAGTGTAAAAAAGGAAGATACTGCCAGCACAGCTGTCTGGAATTTTATAAATGGTTTTGTGTCATTTGGGAATGTCAACATGTGTCATGTAAGATGATTGTGTTACAAATGTACTAGAACTGTGTCATGTGTATATCAAACTAAGTTTGCACAGACGTGTGTTGAAAAAATATTTTATAAAGTACTGAGCTTAAAAATGAATCCACAGTGTGCCCTGCCGGAAGAGGACATAAATGTACATGCACTAACTGTTTACATGTATATATTTTAACAGTGGAAACTGGAACACAGGGGGCTAACTTAATTCCAGAAAAACTTCAGAAAAAATAGCTGAAATTAAATTATTTTATGACAGCAAGAGACAGGATGTCTATACTACGGAGGCTCTCTGTGCTGTCTTGAAGGATAAATAATTATTAGGCTTGAGATGTGAAAGTTTTATTGTTTTATGACTTCCAATAGCTGCACAGATCTGAGCAAAAGCCTTATCTGGGCATTTTCACAGGTGGATGCTAAATGCTGCTAACTTTCAGCAGTGGGGATTTTACCCGGGATAGAGTCAGATGACAAAAAATTATGTCCTTCTGCAAGCTGTCCCAGCAGTAATATTTGAGATATGAATTTAAAAATTCTTAGAGAGAGACTCAGTATTCTGTAGTCTGTCTTTGACCTGCCAACAACTAGAGAAAATCCATTCACCACATTTGCCTTCCTCTTTGTAAGTCGGTCTAGGGAACAGTATAATTCTCTTAGATATAGTCAGGAATATAGCAAAGCTTAATTTAGATGTTTTCTTTATTTATTTGAGGCTGTCTTGCAATGACCACAAACTGAAGACATGAAAACTGAAGGAGTTTTAAATATGTCCTGTGATTTTGAACTCTGTTAGTGTAAATATATATTGAGTGCTTTCTTGTTCTTTAAATATTTATTATTAAATATATTTAAACCTTTCATTGTGGCTGATCTGTCTAGAGATTTTTAAGTTTTAAGAGTACTTGCATATTTATTTGGTGGCACTGTGTTGGCCACTTTGAATACTTTGCTTTTGATCAAACTACCATTTGTATTGTTAGTAAGTAACATTACACAGTAAGAGTGGATGCCATTTGTTAAGGACCTTAAAGTAGCTGATAAGGAGTGGTTGGTGGCAGTGATAACTACGTTATAGTCTGGGCAAAAGGGGGCATAGCTAGTAAACCTGTGCCAGCCTTTCCCAGGCATGTATGTGCATGTGAGTGTGTAAGTCAAACCTCAGTGTGTGTGTGTCACCTGTTTGGACAGGGACATGAAGCACTGGCTGGACAGAGAGGGTGCTGGAGCTCTTGGCTTGGCCAGTCAGCTAAGATCTAACTTATATAGCTGTGCCAGTGGGGAGTCTTACTGGGCATCTGGAGAAAGAGGAAGAAACCAGCCCCGGACTGGCTGTGGTCTGTGTGCTCTTAAGGGAAATTGCACTTGATGTAGAGAGCTGCATCTGGAAATACTGTGTGTGTACCTGTCATTCTCTCAATGTATGTTCCCCACTGGTGAGGATTGAGGCTCCTTGATTACTGGGCCAGTAGTGGGTCATCACACACACACATCCAAAAGTCACTAAAAACACTGCTCCCCCCACATTAAAAATTCCTCTTAACTGTACACTACACAAAACCGTTTTATTGTATATAACATGCAATTTATATCATGAAATGTTTTATACAAATACTAATAAGAACAAACATTGTTTTACTTGGTTAGTTTTCCCCCTTTTAGTGTCCAACTGTCAGTGATATAAAGTGGGGTGTATGCTTTACAGCCCACCCAGAAGTTTAACAAAGTCAGCAAAACTCCAGTTTATTTTATGCCTCTTTTTCTTGCAAAACAATTTTTCACAAATGTGATAAGGTGCTTTATAGTCACTAATTTCAGAGTTGCTGGTAGTCCTCCTGTTGATTTCTATCTCCCATCACCAAACTCTGGTTCAAGTCTAAGGTACTTGCAGATTCTTCTAGTCAACTCCTGTGTTTTTTATGTCTCTCAAATATTTTCCTTTGGAACACTGGAAAGGGTTTCACTGACAAAGTCTTTCTGTTAGCATTCAGGTTCTGTACTCTGCATTTTCAAACATAATCACAGCTTATGATTACAATATTGTGTCAGTTTAAGTTTTTAGAGGACAGAAGACGATTATACTGAGATGTTTAAAATCACAGCTCAACTTTACACTAGTATGAGTAGCATGTTTTACACCACAGTGTTGGTTTTATTTTGGTATTAACCACAGACTTCGTGGTGCTTTAGCATTGGTTGTGATCAAATAGTATGCAGTACAGCTGATTCATTGAATACATGTAATATTATCACAGGCTGAGTAAATTGGGATGAAAAGTTGTAGTAAAGTCAGCCTGGGATGACATGATCGACAGGCCTCAATGCTTTGCCAGAGATGGTCTTCACTGTCACCCCTGGGATTTCATTTGCTGGCCAAGGCTGTTGCCACACCTACGGTGTATTTTTTAGGCAGTGTCTCAAGGACAAAATTCCGAAAGTAAAATCTCCATCTAAAAACAATCTCAAGGTTTTCCTGCTAAGCACTAGGAGTCTTAAAGGACAACCGCGCCCTCAGACTCAAAAAACATATTAATTTCAACATGGTTTGATGTTTCCTACATTTTAATAGCACTCTGAGACTATTTTGAGCTTTTTAGATATTTTTAGATGCAATTTCTGACTCTGACCACATGGGATCTGGCATATTGAAAAAATTCAGACTGTTTACTCTGCCTCAAATAATGCATTCTGGGATACTTAGTCTCCAAAAAATTGCATCAGATCTGCCACGTTTTGCCTTAAGCTGCTGTCACTTCATTGACTTAACAGGCATTCACTGCAGTCTTAAAATCCCCTAATTTTGGTTAAAATGTTATCCTTTTTAAATGACCACTTGATACACAAGCAGTGCAAATGCTACAGAACAGAACTGAAAAGTGCATTTTCTAGCCCTTTCATCTTACAAATGCTAAATTGCTTTCTTTTGTGAAGGCTGAAATCTAGCTCTTCAAGGAATCTCCCCTCCCACTTCGCAGACCCCCTTCCCTAGCTGTCAAAGAGCCAAGGGTAATTTGACCCATTATCTGCATGTGATTGACAGCACGTCACAGCAGGTGACCAGAGTAATGTACTGTTTGCTTGTCAGCCTTTTCCTCCTTACAGTGGGAGACTTTTTTTGTTGCACTACTCCTGTCAAATTTAAAACCAAGCAACATAGCACTGGCAATAATCCCTGCTTTGCAAAGCAGTCTGCCATATTTTCCTTCCTGTTTATATAGCTAACAAATGATGCACTATAAACTTGAAATATTTTAGACTTGCATGACAGCACCCACATGCTTTTGAGTCAATATTTAAAAAAATTATGGTAGTGCATACATACGCGCGAACACACACACTGCTTTACTTCTACAATGATTTAGATTTTTACATTTTATAGCAGTGTACTAACAAAGCAGAAAGCTGGTTCAAAAGCAAGGATAAATTGATCCTGAAATACCTATGAACCTCAAATTAGGACAAAGCCATACATAGAAGTGGGACAAAGGCACAAGCGGAAAAGCGCGATCTGGGTCTGAACTGTCTGCAAACAGCTACAGTTAACTTTGAGTATGTGTCTACCTGTTTGAGCCAATATTCATTTTCCCTGGAGCACTCTGCTTTGGCTTGTAAGCCCCCCCCCACACACACATACACACACACACACATTCCACTTTCTCTTATTCCTTTCTGTTAGCAAATAGTATCCGCCATAACTCATCAAGCATTAAACATAACTGGGGAAATATAAACCCTGGATTAAAATGAAAATAAGTAGGCCAAGCTAAAAATGCAGCTGCGTAAGGGAAACGGCACCCTTACAAACAGAAAAAGATTAACTCCACTAATGTGCAATTAAAAACTTGGGAGGACACAATATCAGGGCTAGGGAGGCATAGAAACAGGGACAAATTACATTTAGGATACACTATTAAGAAGTAATAAGACTTACCTTACTTATGAAGTAGCGAAGAAGTGCTTCACATGAATAAGATTTGCTAACACAGAAAAGGAGTTCCACACAGCACCTAGTCCATTTATTATGTTTACAGTGTGCTAGGGAAGGCAGTGTTGACATCACAATGTGGGAGGATCACAGGGATTCTGTACAGCATGCAAATAAGGCAGTGTTTACGTCACTTTGGGGGAGGAAACCTCCCAGGATCTTCAGCAAGAGCTATGGCAGATGTGACATCATTATTTAAGAGACGACTAGACAGTTTTCATCTTGGTTTTAAAACTGAAAGTCAAACAGTATGGAAAAGTATGAAGCCTAAGCAGTAAAAGAGAATAGTGATTTTTTTTAAAGCTTTTGAGGCTGTATCACATAACAGGATTTTAGGGAGACATCAGGTAGAGATATTTGATTTGATATCCCGTTGTTTTCCTTTAACATGAAATTGCATTCAGTGGAAGCAGTCCTCACCTTTGAAGGCGTAGACATTTGTGCAGTCACGGAGACCTGGTTCAAAGCTGTGGAGAGCATCCCAGCCATATTGGGCTACACCTTCTTCCACATGTTCAAACCACAAACTGAAGACATGAAAACTGAAGGAGTTGTTTTAAATATTTCCTGTGATTTTGAACTCTGTTGACAGTGTAAACATATACAGAGTGTTTTCTTATTCTTTAAATATTTATTATTAAATATATTTAAACCTTTTGTTGTGGCTGATTTGTCTAGAGATATTTAAGTTTTGAGAGTACTTGCATATTTATTTGGGGACACTGTGTGGGCCACTCCGAATAGCTCTGCTTTTGGTCAAACTACCATTTGTATTGATAGTAACATTACACAGTAAGATAGGATGTCATTTGTTAAGGGCCTTAAAGTAGCTGATAAGGCGTGGTTGGTGGCAGTGGTGCCTACCTTATAGTCTGGACAAAAGGGGGTATAGCTAGTAAACCTATGCCAGCCTTTTCCAGGTGTGTGTGTAGATATATATATATATATATATATATATATATCAAACCATCGGGAGTCTGTGTATATCACCTCTTTGGGCAGGGACATGAAGCACTGGCTGGATAGAGAGGGTGCTGGAAGTCTTGGCTTAGTCACTCAGCTGAGATCTCAACTCCATAGCTGTGCCAATGGGGAGTCTTATTGGGGATCTGGATAAAGAGGGAGAAACCAGCCCCAGACTGGCTGTGGTCCGTGTGCTATTAAGGGAAATTGCACTTGATGTAGAGAGCTGCATCTGGAAATACTGTGTGTGTACCTGTCATCCTCTCAGTGTATGACCCCCACTGGTGCTAGTGGTGAGGATTGAGGCTCTTTGATTACTGGACCAGTAGTGGGTCATCACACACACATCCAGTAGTCACTAAAAACACTGCCCCCCACATTAAAAATACCTCAACTATACACTACACAAAAATGTTTTACTGTATAAAACATGCAGTTTATACCATGAAATGTTTTATACAAATACTAATAAGAACAAACATTGTTTTACTTGGTTAGTTTTCCCCTTTTAGTGTCTAAACATCAATGATATGAAGTGGAGTGTATGCTTTACAACCCACCCAGAAGTTTAACAAAATCAGCAAAAGTCCAGTGTGTTTTTATGCCTCTTTTTCTTGCAAAACCAGTTTTCACAAATGTGATAAGGTGCTTTATAGTCACTAATTTTAGAGTTGCTGATAGTCTTCCTGTTGATTTCTATCTCCCATTACCAAACTCTGGTTCAAGTCGAAGGTGGTGCTGCTGATTCTTCTAGTCAACTCCTGTGTTTTTTCTGTCTCTCGCGCATTTTCCTTTGGAACACTGGAAAAGGTTTCACTGGCAAAGTCCCTCAGTGAATCTTAGCATCATCAGAATGGGAAGCAGAGTCCTCTTCTGCTTGCTGACTCACTTTTTTTTTGATAAACTGCACTTTCTCCTTAGCCTGTTCTACATCAAAAATGGCTTTGATCTTCCTGGAAAAAAAAAACACTTTGCAGGCAGCTGGATACAGCAGCTTGAATCTCTCACCTGCCTCTTGACATCCCCTTATTGCTGGGATAAAATTGCTTCTCTTCTGCCTAGTGTACAGTGGCAAATCATTTTCTACAAGTACACTACTGTCTCCAGTTTTTAATACTTTGCCCTTTTGCCACAATTTTGTCAGGATCAACTCTTGTGTTGGTATGATTGCAGCTTGACTAATGTACATCTTGTCAGCTTTCTCATGGTAAGATTTGGAGCATGCACATGATGTGCCCTTTCATTGAAAAAATTCTGCTGTGGAACATCAATCCTGTTGCTTATTTGTACTTTCATAAAATCAGTACAGTGTATTCCTTCCAGTTTCTCTGGTAAGGCAGGAACTTTCAGGTTTTCTGTGTGCACTCTGTCTTCTAACTATTACTATTTTTAAATGGTGGTTCTTGAGAAACTTCATATTCTACCAGATGTTTCTTCATGTCAGCCTCTTATTTTTGTAGTTTTATTAGTTCATCTGAAAGGTTAGTTAAAGCTTCTATTTTTTCAGCCTTTTATTTTTTGAATTTATATACTCCTTCCGTTTTTAGCTCATTTTAATCACATTGGAGTACATTTGATTTATGTTTTCCCCTAAGTTACCATGTCTTAAACTATTTTTTGCTGAACATCTATGGAATCCTTTCCAGAGATGGTTTTCTTTTCACCTTTTTCTGGTTGGTTTTCTTTCATGTTTTCCAAATTTCTTCTTTGCTGGCATCCAGGCAGTATATTTACTAGCCAGTAACTGAATTTTACCAAAATAAATAAGTAAATGATTCAATGGCACTCCTTTATCTCTGTTTCTGTTTTCATACTGGGAGAGCTGAAGTTATGCTATCAATGCTTAGTTTTTGAACCTCAACACTGTTTTAAAACTACTGGTAGCATTCAGGTTCTGTACTCTGCATTTTCAAACATAATCACAGCTTATGACTGCAATATTGGGTCAGTTCAAGTTTTCAAGGGACAGAAGGCAGTTGTACTGAGATGTTTAAAGCCACAACTCAACTCTACACTAGTATGACTAGAAAGTTTTACACCACAGTGTTGGTTTTGTATCAAATACAGACAGCATGCTGCTTTAGCACTAGCTGTGATCAAATAATATGCAGTACAGCATGATTCATTGAATACATGTAATATTATCACAGCTGAGTAAATTGGGCTGAAAAGTCTTAGTAAAGTCAACCTGGGATGACATGATTGGCAAACCTCGATGCTTTGCCAGAGATGGTCTTCACTGTCACCCCTGGGATTTCAGTTACTGGTCAAGGCTGTTGCCATACCCATGGTGCCTTTTTTAGGAAATGTCTCAAGGACAATATTCTGAAAGTAAAAACTCCATCTAAAAACAATCTCAAGGCTTTGCTGCTGAACACTAGGAGTCTTAACATGAGCTGTATTCACTGGAAACAGTCCTCACCTTGGAAGACGTATTCATTTGTGCAGTCACAGAGACCTGGTTCAAGGCTGTGGAGACCATCCCAGCCATATCGGGCTACACCTCCTTCCACATGTTCAGACCACAAATTGAAGACATGAAAACTGAAGGAGGCAATGTATCAATATTCATCGAAGATAAATACGCCTCCTGATAGGTTAGACATCATGATTCCCTGGAGATACTTCAGGTACAATTAACTTGTTAGTAGGACACCTATTCAAGTCATTGCTAACTACAGAGCCCCCTCCATAAATCAGGACACCCACTCTGCCTATTTGGATCTGCTTGAGTCTATTAAGATGCATTTGACCACCATGGCTTTGGGCGACTTTAACTACCCGTCCATTGACTGGGATAATTACGTTTATGGAAACTCACTTGCCCAAGGGTTCCTTGACTTCATTAACTCCAATGCCCCGGACCAGCTAGTTGACACCCCCACAAGGGGTGCCAACATCTTGGATCTGGTGCTTACCAATATGGGGGATGACTGTAGCACCCCCACTTTGAGGTCTTCCCTGGTGAGATCTGACCATAAATCAGTCCCATTTGAAGTAACTATCACACCTGACCCCCCCTCCCCCTGCACCAACTAAATAAAAAAAAAAAAGTCTCCAAAGCAGATTATAACTTTATGGGATGGTATAAATAGCGTCACTGCACCTTCCCACTCAGAACTAGCAACTATGCCGAGTTCTGCACAAATGCTTTATACAAATGCCTGAACAACGGCATTGACACAGCCATACCTGATAGAACCAAACAAGTTCCTCAAGGAAGAGCAAACCTGACTGGTGGACAACTGCCATTAACAGGCTTTACAATAAGATGAAGAAATTGCTGTTTGAGAGTAAGAGGGAGCGAGCCCTAAACTGGAAATACTCTCTCCTCAGCTTAAACAAGCAAGTAAAACTTCTTGTGAAGTCATCCAAAGCTAACTACGAATCCAAATTAGCTTCCTCAACTAAGAACAACCATAAGGCATTCTTTAGTTACATCTGTAACCTGAGAGGAAAGGCCCAAATTTGTGCCAAACTGGTAGTTAATGATATCACATATACCAAGCCTGTGGACATTGCTAACCTGTTAGCTGACAGCTTCTCTGAAAACTTCACTCCCTTGTCCCCACCACACTTACCCCAAGACATCCTTACCACCTGTCCTCCACCTTATATCTCTAAATAGCAGGTTGTGAATGCCCTTTCTAAGATCAAAAATACAGCATCCATGGGACCTCATAACATCCCAGGCTGTGTCCTACATGGGCTCAAACAAGAATTAGCAATGCCATTGAGTAGTCTTTTCAATCAGTCTAAGCACTGGCTTCATCCCATCTGAATGGACAAAGGCCACCGTTATCTCCTTGCACAAATTTGGTGCTTCCAGTGACCCTGGAAACTGTACACCTGTTAGCCTGACTAGCCTTATCTGCAAGGCCATGGAGAGAATCATCATGGTCCTTATCAACAAAGATATTGGTAATCTCCAAACACTTGACCCTACTCAGTTTGGATTTGTCAGAGGGAGATCATGCCTGTTAAACCTGGTGGACTTCTTTGAGACTATCACCAAGGTTCTTGATGAGGGGAAATCTGTGCATACAGCCTGCATACAGCCTACCTAGACTTAGCCAAGGCTTTTGACACTATCCCCCACTTGGGCATAATTGAAAAACTCACCCAGCTAATTATCAACCTATATATGTAGATGGTGTGGGCAGTCCACATGACCACCCTGAGGGATGACCTAATTAATGAACTGTGCAATATTGGGAAACCTTTTATGGCAAGAAGTTACCCTGAGGGTTTAGTGATGTCCATTAAGAATGACATATTGGATGGTTGGGGTACTAGATATCTTCCCCTTTTGGCTTGTCAAGATGATCCTGATCCTGGTGATGGGTTACCCCAGAGAAGAACATTGGATATGAAGCATGACATGTGCCAACATGAAGGTCAGAGCCAAGAATCCTGTTTTGTGATTAATTTTCATAGGGATACCCAGGAAGTGAAAAATATTGTTCAGAGGTACTGGGATGTATTTTTCAGTTTGCCTAATAGTTTATATGTATTTTCAAGGAACCTAAAATTTGGGTTAAGAAGGGGTCCTAATTTGAAAAACTATTTTGAAAGGACCAAAAATTGTAATGACTGTATTAGTAGGATTGGCACTTTCAGGTGTGGGGATGTGCCCCCAGTGTCCCTATATAGCCAATAAGCAGGAATTAAGCTATTGAAATACCTTTGGAAAGTTAAAAGTTAAAGGTTATTACAGTTGTTATACAAAAGGGGTGGTATATGTGGCTTACTGTACTGTCTGTTTTACATATTACTGAAACGAATCTATGAACATATATATATATATATATATATATATATATAATATTAGCAGAGGTAAAGAGACCAATGCTTTCTACAAACATTTGCTTATGTGTTCTGAATCTAGTTTTAAGTTTTGGGTTCTGGAACAGGTCAAGAAACTTGACAGAGGTGGTGATTGTTAAACCAGACTTGAGTTTAGTGAGGTCATGTGGCAGTTGAGACTGGAGGCCTTCCCCGCCTAAATGAACATTATTCTATAGTGCCACCCCCCCCTTAAAAGAAGAGTTTTGAAATAATGCTTTGAAATAATAGATTGGACAAAGTTGCTGAAAGCCTAATTATCATTTTTTTTCATTATTACTATATATGTTTTATAATGTCTGAGTGCAATCAGTTTTCTGATGCATTTTTCATTGTATTAGGGGATGGAATATTTAATTGAACATTATTTTGTTAGGAACCAATAGAATCTTTTCATTAGCTGATTGCTGGTATTATATAAATGGTTGTCATTTAAGGTTAAGCATTCTGATGAAGTTCCCTGTGCGGAATGAAAGTGCTTAATCTGATGTACTATTGTTGTACATATTAAAGTTTTTATACTTTTGGAATCTTTGTGCAGTTTTTCTGTTGCCTTTTTTAGAATCAGTGTGCCAGACTGAGTGCTTTTTTGGTTTGCTGTTTGTGTGTGGTCTACTCAGTCCCTTCCCACCTTTCTGGCCATTTATCAACCTGTATATCATTAGATGGGTCACTAACTGGCTCACTGATAGACCACATATAGTTAAAATAGGAGAATCCACCTCCAACAGCAGACTTGTAGCCAGTGGTGTTCCACAGGGATCAGTCCTGGGGCCCCTACTGTTTGGAATCTATTTCTCTGAAGTGCAAGCTAAAATGAAAGGTCTGTGGCTGACAAAGTTTGCTGATACCTGCAAACTAGGAGCAGCAACAGAAGCTCGAAAAGATGTCAACATCCCACAAGAGGATCTTAAGCAAACAAATCATTGGTTCCAACTCCATGCAGAAAGTGTGTTGTCATCCCTTTTGGTAAGAGCGATGTTCCTGCTAAGTACCTCATCAATAACAGCACCCTAAGTACAGACTCAGTGAGAGATCTGGGCGCACAGGTTGACAGCAACCTTACCTTTGATCACCATGTCTCCACAGTGGTAAGAAGGGCATTCTGTATTTCTCATCTCATAAGTAAGGGCATTGAATCCAGAAAAAAATAAGTTATAACCTCCCTGTACCTCTTCCCTCATTAGGCCAGTAACGGAGTACAGTGCTCCTTTTGAAATGTACCTTTCCAAGCACCTGCAGCAATTGGAGAGACCACAAAGGTTCCTCACAAGGAAAATTCAAGGTCTTCAGCATCTGTCCTATGATGATCATCTGAAATTAAAATCATTGTCACTTTATTTTGTTTCATACAAACTAATGAGAGGTGATCTCTGACTTGCACATAAGGCAATCTTTGACCCTGCTTTATTGGAAATGCTGCATATCCGTAAGTCAAATGGTACACAGGTTGCTCACTTCAATGGCCTTAACTTGGTATGCAACATTAACAGAGTCTGCTGGAGGGACAGATTTGTCTCCCAGAGGTTACCACAGCTTTGGAACAGAATCCAGCTTCATATCAGGCAGAGCACCTTACTGGCCCAATTCAAACAGTCTGGACGATTGGATGGGTAACCATAAATTCACTCCAGGGGTTCCACCTATGTCCCTCTTGGACAGGCGCAGTAGGTGCTGATTGTGGAAAAAAGGGCAAAACTTGGCTAGACTTGTAAAGGTCCTAGGGTCATTAGCCTATTAACTTCCTATGATCCTTTGATCCTATAGTAAAAATGTATTGCAGAAGGTAAGTAATACAAGACACAAAGAGCAAAAGCTAGTATTCAGTATGATAGACATGTGTAATGTCCTTCCTTACCACTGTTGCATTATTCTTTATTCTTGGGATATCCCACTGAGGATAGCCAAATGTCCAAACAGCATACCAAAGCCTTTACCTCTTCTGGGCACCATACGCTAGGTGCATGTTCTACTTGGAAGGCATAAGGTACATATGTGACATACAAGCATCTAACCTTCAGAACTTCTTTGTCACCAGTCCAAACACCACTTTTGAATTGTCTGCAAGCCATTAAAACAGAAAATAACCACATTGCAGTGAACTAGGTTAGGAAAAAATAGAAATAAACTACCAAACTTAGAAATGCTCCAAATATTTATTAAAACAAAAAACATAAATGAATGCAAAGCTTTTAGGTTATCTTCTTCATCAGTGCTAGCCTTTCACAGGGTTAATTCCACTATGCAGTGTTTTACAGATAAATGCCCCATTGGGGTCAGTTCCTTTCCTTTTCCTATTTATTACATTAGTTCACATGTCTTCCAGGAAGGGAAATTATAAGTATGGGAGGCAGATTCCACATAAAGATTGACATGAACAATGCCATTTTTGTTTAGGTGCCAGTCACAACTACACATATGTAAGATTTGTCAGCTGTCTGTTCCTGAGGCAGTATGCAGTCATTTGTTGTTTGTTTCACTTTATTTAAAGAACCAGTGATTAAATCTTTTGACTCTGAGTACCATAGCCGAATCCACTCTGCATCGGCATTCAACCACTGGTTAAAAATAAAGCTAAAAAGGCATGAACTGAGCTTGCTGCTGTCTAGCTTCCACTGGATGTCTGTCAGGTTGGATGAAGAACCCGGGGACTGTCTGGTGCCTCAGTCAGTTCCTTCCGAAACAAGCTAGTGGGAGGCTGACATGGAGCTGCCTTCCCAAATGTCCATTAAGATTGTGTCTTTTTATTTTATTCTTGTAGTCTTTTTCTCCCTTCCTGCCCTTTTTTTTATTTTCCCTGTTTTTTCTTCCCATGCATTTTTGTATTTTTTGTTTTGCATCTTACCTGTCATGTCTTTTTGCTTTTCTTTTACCTTTCTCATTACACAAAATAAATGCATAGATATAAAATGGGTCTATATCATGACATCAAATAGTGATAAGTTCGAACGCCCTTTGTTAGAACCGAAAAGTCTGAAAGCCCTAAACCGCGAAGTTCCGGAACATCAATTTTTTTCCCCAGGGAAAGAAATCTGTGGTCCGTCTTCGGGGCTTTGCTATTTTCTCCACTGTAGTGCAATATCGGAGTTGGTATATTTAAGTAGGGGGGTGGGGAGCACAGCTGTTCTGTGAGTGTGCTATTTAGGGTTTTTGGACTTTTAGGTTCGAACAAAGGTCATTCGGACTTATTAGGATTTGATGTTGTGATATAGACCCATATAAATTACACCACTGGATCTTTTAAATTCAATTCACTTTCTTCTTTTTTATTATAAACTATTCCTGTTCTCACCAGGTTCAACCTTGAGCCCCAAACGAAGCTAAGAAAAAAATCTCAAACTCTTTTTCCATTTGAGTGGGAAACTTGTATATTCCTGCTAAATATGCTTTGTTTCCTAATACGTAAATATTCAGCGTATGTCTTTTTCTGAAAAGGTAATTAAAAACCTTTCCACCAAGCTAACAATTTTTTTTGTTTCAGTATCTCTCTCCATTGGCTTATTATATCTTCATGCTCACCAAATATTACTCCTCAGATCTTTACTTCATGTCTTGTGAAATGTATTCTGTTTATTTTTTTATCTCACCAAATCCCTTACACTTTATTTTGTTTAACTACAGACCAGCTTTTTTACTGCCCTTTCATCCTAAGTACAACCTTTCTTACCTATCCCTTATTTTTTTGTTATTGGAACTACATCATTTGCATTTGTCATCCACACAGGTAATGTAACATTTCCTTCCATCTCACTTCTTGCCTCCCTCATTTCATATATGCATGTCTGTACTACTGCATTCATTACTAATACAAATAAGCACATCCTCATTGGCCGTCCTTGTTTTACTCCATTTTTAATACTTATTTTTCCCATCCATTCATTTCTCATAACTTGTACCCATGAATTTTCATAATATTTTTATTAATTATTTTTTTCTCCTATGCCATATGTCTCTAAAATATGCCACATTGCTTCATGGCTCACTTTATCAAATGCTTTAGCTATGTTACATGCTATTAGTCTTGCTACTTAATTTTCTTTCAGTATAATTCCTCCTTCTACTTTCACTATAATTAACATTTTTCACCTGTCTTCCTTTTATACCATGAATCCTTTCTACTACCTGATCCAATACTTTCTCCATCATTTTTGTGGTATTTTCAAAAATATTTTATAGTTAGTGTTCTCTAATGTTATAGGCTTCCAGGTTTTATTTCTTTCATACTTTTTCCATATAAATGTTATCACTATCAAGTGCGTCTTCTTCCATTATATCTTCTTTCATCCATTTATTTAATATTAAAAAATACTTCTCTTTTGTTGTTCATTAATTTGTAATCCTCATAACTTGTACCTTCTAATCCTGGTACTGATTCATTCTTTTTCTTTCATTGCCTTCTCTCTCTTCTGTTATATCATTTTCTGAAACATTCATTACGTAACAGACTTATTTTTAGTTTGCATTCTTCTTGCCCATCAATTTCCTTTTTTTCATACATATCTACACAATTGTCTGCCACCCCTGTAATATCTTCTTGTCTGTGTTTTGTCTCCTTTGCCATCTAAGAAGCATCCCTTCCTTATCTCATGTTTACTTTTTGTTCTAAATGAGGGGAAATCACCTTTTTCTTTCCTTTCAGAAAGTCTTTGCCCGAGTAATATAATTTTTAGTTCTGTATTTTCATACATCTGTTTTTTTCTTTTATTTTGTCATTTTTTTTTCCATTTATTTTTCATAATAGAGTGAAATGCAAGTGAGCAGATAAAGGCAGCTGTGAGCTATCTGCTAATGCTGTATTGAAGCATAGTTTATTGCTGTTATACAGAACCATAAAAAAAAAAGGTCTAACTTTATTTTTTTTAATATTCTGTTTAAATTTGAAGTTTCTATGTGTTTTGTTCATTGAAGCACCAGAGATACATGTTGACTGAATACATTGGGTATTGTACTTTTGCATTTGTTGTTAATATACTTAAATTATGTTTTTATTTGCATTTAGTAACTGCTCAAAATGTATTTTTGAAAAAAAAAAATGCAACTGCACTTGTATTACTTAGTCTTAACTGTTTCAAAGAATACCACTTTGTAGTCCAACTTAATTTCTCATCCATAGTTTGTTTTGTGATGATGAGAGTATGTATGGATTGCTTTATGTATTGTGCATTTCTTTTTTTTTTTCAAAAACATTTTTATTTTTTAATTATAAACATACTCAAATGTACATATAACAAATACAATAAATCAGTAGCAAACTATTTACAATATTTACATTCATCCATGATAAACAATCATTTTATCTATGAGAAATTATCAGTAATTGTTCAAAAGTTTCCCAATTTTTGCTATGCTTTTTTTATGAGTAATGTTATGAGTTTTATAACAAATGGTTTGCAGTTCTTTTTTACAAACAACTTTTGCTAAATTAATAAAATCTTTAAACAGCAAATCTTGTTTACTTTTCCAGTTCAAAGTAATAACTTCTCTGGCAAATGCAGGAAGTGAAACAAAGCACTGATATCAAAACTTTATAAATCCAATAACCGACAATAGTTGAGTAGAGTAACCTTTATAATAACAACAAAGCTTTCAGGTTAAAAACCCTTTCTCAATGTTATACATTGAGAAAGGGTTTTTAACCTGAAAGCTTTGTTGTTATTATAAATGCAGGAAGTGACCAGAGTAACTGAATCTGAGATTTAGGTATTACATTAGGTATAAGAACATTGAATAGGATTAGTGAGTTAGAAATATGACAGTTATCAGACCATAAAGCATTTACAAAATATCTGAAGTCTTTCCAGTATTGAACATTTCTACATTCAATGAACATGTGAACCCAGTTGGCCTCTAGTAATTTATCATATTTCCAACATTTGATTTCACTGATTTTGAGTACAAGATTTATTTTATGTGGAGTATAGAAACTCCTGTTCATAAATGTCCATGTATACAATCTCCAGTATAATAAAGAAGAGGTATACGTAGAATTCAATAACAATTTTTTGGATTCATCAGATATTTGTTCTCCATTAATCTTTACATAGTAATTCCAAAAATCTGAGTCAAACTTTAGAGTGTCTTCTTTTAGTATCTTATAGATAGGTGAGATACTTAATTTTTATTATCTGTCTTTTCAAGACACCTAATAAAAAGCTGAATCAAACTAGGTATGGATTCAGTCTCTAGATTGATTGATACTCATTTTGCTTTCTGTAAACTGCCATAATGAGTGTAAAAACAACCAACTGTCTTGACTTTTATCAAAACTACATAAAAGAGTTTAATGGTTTAATACTCTTATTTTCCGTAAACTGATGCCAGAATATCAAGTTATTTTCATTTAATTTTTGCACCGCATTGATGTTGGAAAAAATGTAGGCAATCAGGGGAGTATGCCGTAGGGAATATAAGAAATAAAAACTGTTTAACGTTGTAATTGCAAGCAGTTATATTTTTAAAGTTATTAAATATTTGATTAATGTCAGAAGAAAAATGATCAAACTTCTTATAAATAAACAAAATTCACATAAAAACCAATGAATTCTACTTATTCCATATTGTTCCTTAAATTGATTTTCCATAGTTCTGACATCAGTTATATGAATCTCATGTATTGTTTTCCAGCCAGATATATAGGTAGGTGTGATCCAATGTAATATTACATTAATTATAACTGATTTGGAATAAAGATCTAAGCTAGGTAATGCTATCCCATTACTGTTCCAAGCTCTAATGTGCCATTTGTATGCAATCCTAGGTTTTAAGGGGAACCATAACATTTTAAATAGCATGGAATCTAATTTTTTAAATAAGTTTTTGAGAGGGGGTAGTATCAATGACTGTAAATAAAACAAAATTTTAGGTAAAATTGTCATTTTAATTAAAGGGAGCCTATCCTCCATTGTGAAGAACATTTTATTCCATCTTTTGATTAGTTCACTAATGGTGGTTGTTAAATTATTGTAGTTTAGTTTAACAGACCCTTTCCATGTACTCTTTATACTGACATCCAAATATTTTAATACATCATCCTCCCAATTAAACAGGCTATTCTCTCTTTGGTTTTTGTTGATCTTTTTGTTAATTAGTAATGTTTTGGATTTATTATGATTACATTTAAGCCTTGAAATTTTTTCAACCTTGCTTAAGGTCTTTATAACATCATGCAAAGAACCTTCAATGTCACCCAAAGTTAACATATCATCAGCAAATAATTATATCTTAGGACAGTAGTCCTTATTAATTTGAAAGCCTTTTATATTTTGCTTGTTTCTGATATAGTAGCAAAAGGTTCCACTGAAGGAGCAAACAATATTGGTGACAAAGGACAACCTTGTCTAGTTCCCTTGAGGATTTGTAGTGGTGAGGATAGACATGATCCGATTTTCACATAAGCTTGTGCCCCACTATACATTTTCATTAATAAGTTGACAAAATCTGAGGAGAATTCAAAACCAATCAGAATTCTGTGTAGATAAGACCAACTAATAGAATCAAAAGCTGTTTCTATGTCTAGGCTGATAATAGTTGTTTTTTGTATTTGTATGCTATGTCTATTAATGATAGTAATTTAATAATGTTAACTTGTACTTTTCTATGAAGAATGAACCCTGTCTGATCATTATGTATTAGTTTAAGTAATATTTTCTTTATCCTATTAGCTAATATTGTCATGAAAATTTTAGAATCCGTGTTTAGTAACTAAATTGGCCTATATGAATCACAAGATGTCAAGTCCTTACCTTGTTTTTATTATGGGGGAGATAATTGAGTATTTCCACGATG
Organism: Protopterus annectens; assembly: GCF_019279795.1. Lineage (NCBI taxonomy): Eukaryota > Metazoa > Chordata > Ceratodontiformes > Protopteridae > Protopterus > Protopterus annectens. The sequence goes on from NC_056747.1 coordinate 469,117,425, forward strand.
GGGGTGTTATACATTTTTGCTTAACCATAGTAAAGGCACTCATCATTTTCTTTATTATATATTCACGAAAAATCTTATATAGTTCAGGAATTATTCCGTCCAGTTCTGGAGCTTTATTATCTTTTAAAATTTTTATTTGCTCTTTCACTTCTGTTAGGGTTATTTGTGTATTTAATATGTTATTTTGTTGCATTGACACCTTAGTAGTTATATTTTCTTGAATAAAAGTATTTATTACATTATCTGTCTCCATTGCATTGCGTCTTTGTAGACTTGGAGAAAGCATATGACAGGGTGCCTAGAGAAGAGTTGTGGTATTGTATGAGGAAGTCTGGAGTGGCAGAGAAGTACGTAAGAGTGGTACAGGATATGTACGAGGGTAGTGTGACAGTGGTGAGGACTGCAGTGGGAGTGACAGATCCGTTTAAGGTGGAGGTGGGATTACATCAAGGATCAGCTCTGAGTCCTTTCTTATTTGCAGTGGTGATGGACAGGTTGACAGATGAGATCAGACAGGAGGCCCCGTGGACTATGATGTTTGCAGATGACATTGTGATCTGTGGTCACAGTAGGAATCAGCTTGAGGAGACTCTGGAGGGCTGGAGATATGCTCTAGAGCGCAGAGGAATGAGGGTCAGCAGGGCTAAGACAGAATATATGTGTGTAAATGAGAGGGAGGGTAGAGGAATGGTGAGGATGCAGGGAGTAGAGTTGGTAAAGGTGGACGAGTTTAAGTACTTGGGATCAACAGTTCAGAGTAATGGTGAATGTGGAAGAGGAAGAAGAGAGTACAGGCAGGGTGGAATGGGTGGAGAAGAGTGTCAGGAGTGATTTGTGACAGACGGGTATCCGTAAGAGTGAAAGGGAAGGTCTACAAGAGTGTAGTGAGACCAGCTATGTTATATGGGTTGGAGACAGTGGCATTGACAAAAGGCAGGAGTCAGAGCTGGATGTGGCAGAGTTAAAGATGTTAAGATTTGCAATCGGTGTGACTAGGATGGATAGGATTAGGAATCGGTATATTAGAGGGTCAGCTCATGTTGGACAGTTTGGAGACAAAGCAAGAGAGCGAGATTGCGTTGGTTTGGACATGTGCTGAGGAGGGATGATGGGTATATTGGGAAAAAGATGCTAAGGATGGAGCTGCCAGGTAAGAGGAATAGAGGAAGGCCTAAGATAAGGTTTATGGACGTGGTGAGAGAGGACATGCAGGCGGTTGGTGTGACAGAGCAAGATGCAGAGGATAGGAAGAAATGGAAAGAGATGATCCGCTGTGGCGACCCCTAACGGGAAAAGCCGAAAGAGAATGATGATGATTACATTATCTGTCTCCAAAAGTGGTGTGTTATTTATATCTTTATAGTAGTTTTTGAACAGTTCTAATATGCCCATTAAGTTAGATGTACTCTTAACTGAACCATCACTTTTATGTTTAATCTCATTAATAAGATTTTGATTGTTTTTTTTTTTGGATCTTACCGCTATTTTATGTAGATGTTTGGGATTTACAGCATAAGATTGTACTTTCAATTTTCCAGGTTTTTGGCTACCTTATGATTCAGAACATCTAAGTATTTTTGATTTAACTTAGTAATTTTGTTATGTGCTACTTTATTTGGTTTTGCGTCGATTTTTATCTCGTCTCTTTTTTGTAAGTCTAAATGTTCTTTGTCCCACTGTCTCCTTTTTTTAAGGTACCAAGATTTTATTCTACTATATATATATATATATATATATATATATATATATATATATATATATATATATATATATATATATATATATATATATATATATATATATATATATATAAAAGCATTAAAGGTGTCCCATAGTATAGTATCAGTCACTTCACCAGTATCATTTGTTTCCATAAACATGTCTATTTCTTTCATTATCAATTCCCTAAAGTCTTTTAACTTACCTATGTAAGCAGGAATTCTCTGTAGAAATCTTAAATCATCTGTATGCGTAGTTAATGTAAAGTTTATGGCATTATGGTCCGAAAGTGGAAAAGTCATAAATATGTCACTTATTTTTGAGTATATATTATTTGATACAAAGACCTCATCAATGTTTGTGTACCAAACCGATATGAACAGTGAACACAGAATAAGGAATAATTTTCTCTTAGACCATGTATATCTTTAAGGTTCATCTGGTTTGTAAATTCATTTAACTTCTTGGCTTGAGATGTTAGTTTTATTTTACCATTTTTAGAAGTATCATTGCAGTTAAAATCACCTGCTGCTATAATTTCCCCTTTTGCATTTAAAGTAATCAGGTCCAGATATTTGTCAACATATTTAGTACTCAGTCCTAGTATCCAGTATGTATTAATCAAAGTATAATACTTCTTATTGATTTCCAAAATAACCATACTTTGCATCCTATCTTTATCTGAAATTGTATCTGTAATTCTTGGCATAGTATAAGTATTATTCCATAGAATAAGAGTGCCCCTTCTCTTAGTCTTAAAACATGAATTAGCCAGAATGGTATAGCCATTGAATGAGTATTTTTGTAGATCTTTTTTAATTGATGGGTTTCCTGTAAAAAGATGATCTGGGCTTTATGCATTTTGATACATTTAAGCAAACCAGCTCTTTTGACATTGTTCAAACCATTAATATTTAATGATAAAAATGTATAAACCATTGACTATAATGTGTATGTTATTAGTAACTGAAAGACCTTTTTTCCGTGTTGACTTGAAATCTACTGAAAACTTACTTATCATGGATGCAGAACGTGTATTAAGCACTACTTTCAAAAATGCAAAGCTATTTACAAACACATACATGAAACACAAGTTTCTGGTTTAGTTAAAAACTTAACTAAACCAGCCATCCACCACCTCTCCAATATGAAAAGACACAAATTATACTTCTCTACTTAGAATATAGTATAAAAACAAAAAAGAAAAGCATTATAAAAGCAACTAAAGAAATCTGAAACCATGAACTATACATTAGAATGAGTGTCCAATATATCTGAAGCTATACGAATGCCACATATGATAATAGCACCTCTAATATGTAGATATGCCAGAAATATACATCAGATCAAAGTATGTATAAACATTAGAAGCTGAAGGTTAGGAATATTTAACCATTTTATCAGTCATCTAACATTTTTCATGTAGGGATCTGTTGAATATATGTGCAACACTTATTACAACATAACTATTATATTTTGCAGTTATACACATATTACTTGTATGTATTAATATCTGTTGACATCTTTCATCAGGAAGGGGAAGAGATAGAAAAAAAAGGGGGCCTCACAACCCTCTGTTTAGTTACTAAAGGTTTAGTTATATAACATAAGTCTGATGTTAATATGCATAATGAGTTTTCTAATGCAGCTCCTAGTTCACTTGATGTCATTTAGTTACTAATAGTGTCATTGAATCTGCAGAATGTATGCATCTATAAGAGAACATAGGCATTTTCAAAGGAGTTAAACACTTTTATCAGAAGTAAATATGAAGTTGTTAAATCTCGCAGTTTATTCTTACTGATGGGTTCAGAGCCGATCCTCGGCTCCTACATGGCCGATAGCAAAGCTCAAGGTTTGCCAGTAGCTTGAGATCAAGACCCTTATCCCACAATGCACTGCTGGAATTACCTCAGATCTAGTTTGCCGCGGCAAGAGAGATCTCGGTGATCCAGCTAGCTCGGACCATTTGTGGGAAAAATAACAGCAAGTTTATAAAAAAACCTTTACTTTTGTTACTAAAATAGTTATCTGCTAATATCAGGTTGTTTATTAATATAATCTAAAATTTATGTAGTTTTAAACAGTTTAAATAGTGCCCTGTTTGGCTTCTGGTTTCTGCGGGGCTTTAGCCCTATTTACTCTTATTAGTCTTTCTAATAGTCAGGGTTCTTCTCTGTGGGCCTCTCTCAGCCCTATGTTTGTAATCTGTAATCATATTGTTATAATTAGTGCCCGGTTTGGACTTAGTAGTTTGTGGATCCTTATAAGTAAGTAAGGACTTTTCTATCTTACTCTTTTCAGTTTATTATTTGTTACTAATTATGTCGGATGAAAAGGAGAAATCCCATCCAAAATCGAGATTCAAAAAATGCCCAGATTGTGGGCAGAAAATGTCTGTCACTGACGGACATATTCAGTGTGTCTACTGTCTGGGGCTAAACACCTCCAAGACACTTGCAGCATTTGCCATTCCTTTTCTTCAAGAGTCCTCTTGGAGAGAAGGAGGAAGCTAATAGATAGGGGATTGCTACAGCAATCCTTTTCTGAGGTTTTGAGTAGCCATGAGGTACTAGCTCGTCCTCCAAATCCCAAAATCCAGATCTTCAGACAAAGTGACAAAAAAGACAAAAATTTCAGGAGGAGGGTCATCGGTTCCATAGACCTCGGAACTGAGTGCACCTTTGATTCGGAGCCAGCTCTCGGTTTTGGAGCTGGTCTCTGAAGTTCCTTCTTCCCCTCTGTTTCAGTCAGCACCTTCGGTGCATTCAGCCTTTCAGATTTGGACATGGATCGGCTAGTGCAGAAGCTTTTACAGGCACCAGGACTTGCCAAATTGTTGTCGGCCCCAACCTGCTCGTTGTTGCCAAAGACCATGGTACCGGATTTGTCTACTCCTCCGAGCCGTACTGGACTCTCGGAGCCGAAGGAAACTGAGCCAATGGTTGTCGAACCCTTGGAGCCAATACCCGCACTGGTGTTATCGGCTCCATCTACTCGGATGTTATCGGTGCTGACCGAGGACTCTAGGAGCCGACGCTCTCCTTTCGGGTCCGGGGAGGATAGTCAAACCGATTTGTCAGTGCCAACTCTTCCTCTCGGGGCTTCGGCTTGGATGAACTCGGCTCCTACCTTGGGCTCAGAGCCCAGGGTTTCAGTGCGGGAAGATCGGACGGTACTCTCGGGTCCGTCCACTCCTTCTCGTCGGAGCCATGGTGCCTTCGATGCTATGAGGAGAGTTTTGTCTCCAAACTCAACGTCAGCATCGGTTCAGTCTTCCCCCTCCCCTCAAGTACTGTGTCTGCTTCTTCATCTACCGGTCCCTCTAAGCATAGAGACCCCGAGCCTCAAGTACCCCCACAGGGCATCCCCTACTCTTCTGAGACCTCCCCAGATCCCCCCACTGAGGAGGTGCTCAGGAAGAGACTGTGCAAGAGGAGGCACTTAGACTCCCCACAGGAGTCCTTGACATCTGACACGGACTTAGATGAGTCAGAAGGGTCCCCTCGATCCCTCTCCTTTGCAGAGATACTAGAGATCCTTAGTCAGAGGGGCGATTGGCAGTCCAAGACCCCTACTGAGGATGAGTCCGTGCTCTTGAAGGCTTTTGGGTCTCAACCTTCCACTTCTTGGGTGTCTCCACCTTATGACGAGCTCATGTAACTGATTTCTTGTAAGGCATGGGAGTCACCGGAGGCCATGGAACCTGTTCCTCTCAAGCCCAATAAATTCATGTCTGCCCCAGTGGACAAGCCATTTTTGACAAAGGGAGTGCCTGTTGATGCCATGGCGGTAGCTGCAGCCACCAAAAAGGAAATATCTGAGGCATCCACCTCTATTCATCCCCCTAACAGAGATTCTAGGGTCATGGATAGATACGGGAAACGCATGTTTAGTTCAGCAACTTTTTCTCTGCGATCACTGAACTACTTCACCCACTTTACGAGACTACAGAGAGATGATCTGAAAGAGCTAGGAGATACTCTCCAGGGTAAGCTAGCTGTAGGGGTGGCCAACAGTCACCACCCAGCTCGCTACCCTAAACTCAGTGTTAAACTCGTCCATGCGTCTCATATCCTATGCAGCTGATGGTTCGAATAGAGCCGCTAGTTCAGGCATTGCTCTTCGAAGACCAGCCTGGATGCATCTCTGTTCCTTTGCCGAACCCTTTAAGTCTTCCTTTATTAATACCCCCATTCGATGGCTCATCACTGTTTGGGCCCAGAGAACTTTAACCAGGTGTGAGCAGGAAGGTAAAACTTTATCTGCCGTTAGAGTCCATTTTTCGACCCCTACTCGGCCCTACCCCAAGGGCCCTAGGAGAGGGAAAATGTGGTTCCAAAAAGCACAGGGAGCCTTTCAGGACACACATGGAGAAACCCCCTCTAGAGGCAGAAGAGGGGGTCATAACGGAAGACGCCGCCCCCGCGGCAGAGGGGGTCAGCAGCAACAGGGGTGACAGGGGTCAGTTCTCCGGTCAACCCTACCAGCGCCCCTGAAAGGGGGCCTGAGTGTTTGGCTCTGGAGGCAGTCGGGGGTCGCTTGTCTTTGTACCCAGAAGCCTGGCTAAACATAACATCAGATACATTGGTACAAAGCATCATTTCCAGAGGATATTTCATACCGTTCTCTTCCCCTCCTATTCCTGTAAAGAGAATCCCAGATGTTCCACCCAATCTCAGGGAACCAGCAATCGTAGAGGTCCACAGATTGCTAGAAAAAAGTCATCCAACAAGTCCCAGCAGACCAAGTTGGATTCGGAACTTCCTCAAGATTCTTTTTGGTACCAAAGAAAACAGGGGACTGGAGACCTATCTTGGACCTCAGCAGACTCAAACCAGTTCATAAAGAAATAGAAGTTCCGAATGGTCACGCTTCAGTCCATTCTTCCCTTCCTAGGGAAAGGCGATTGGATGTGCTCCATAGATCTCAAGGATGCGTACTATCACATAAAGATGAACAGACCCTCCAGAGATCATCTGCATTTCCGGCTGGGAGCCAATTATTACCAATTTTGAGCCCTGCCCTTTGGTCTCACTACAGCTCCCAGAGTGTTCACCAAATGCATGGCAGTGGTCAATGCTCACCTGAGACGTCTAGGTTTCCAGGTGTTTCCATACCTAGACGATTGGATCCTCACCACTGCCACCAGGCATCAGTTGACTTGGGCAACACAGTACACTCTGACACTCTGCCATCAATTAGGCATTACAATCAAGTTTGAAAAGTCTGCCTTATCGCCATTGCACCATACCATTTTTACAGGAGCAGAGTTAGATACCTCAACTACCACTCGGGGTCTCCCTGTCAAAAGAGTCTCTCTTCTCCGCCAAAACGTCAGCTCACTGGTGTCGAAGAATAAAGCTACAGCAGCAGAGGTATTGAAGGTGCTAGGTTTGATGGCGGCAGCAATCCTGGCTATACCACTCGCAAGGATGCATATGGAAATTCTTCAATGGCTCTTCTTCGCTCAGTGGTCTTACCAGAAACTACCGATGCACCACATGATTCTCATCATGGATTCTTGCAGGAGAGACCTTCGGTAGTGGTTGACGTCTCTCCATGTCACAATCGGAAGACCCTTTGTCCCCCCCCCCCCAGTAGCCGCTGTGACTACGGACGCTTCCCTGATAGGGTGGGGGGGGCATTTTCAGGGAAAGACTGCCCAAGGCACATGGACAGATCAAGAATCACATCTGCACATCAATGTTCTAGAGTTGAGAGTGGTGCTTCTGGCATTGCAGTACTTTTAGGACTCTCTCCCTCTAGAAACTATTGCAATTCAGACGGACAACATGTCAGTTGTCTGGTACTTGAACAAGCAAGGCGGAACCAAGTCTTAGCCTCTTTGTCGAGAAGCCCTCAGGGTCTGGCAATGGGCTGTGTTATCCCAGCATTTTCTGTTAGCAACCCACATCCTGGGGAAATCCAATGTGATGGCGGACAAGCTAAGCAGGGCGATATTGCTCCCTCATGAGTGGTCTCTAAAACAACAGGTTGCGGAGTTGATTTTCTGCAAATGGGGCCAGCCTTGCTGCGACCTTTTTGCCAGCCACATCAATTCAAAATGCAGAAGCTACTTTGCCCTAATACCACCTCCCGGTCATCCCCGAGAAATGCACTTTTACACGATTGGCCCCCGGGTCTCCTTTATGCATTTCCACCCTTCCCATTAATACCCAGATTTTTACAGAAAGCAAAATCGCTGGGAAGGACTGTTACACTCATAGCCCCCTACTGGCCTCGACAGATTTGGTTTCCGTTTCTCCATCATCTGTTGGAAGATCCATGGATCCTGGACCCAGTTCCGGACCTTCAGGACCTTCAGGGTGCCTTCATCCTTCACTGCAGTCCCTGAAACTGACTGCTTGGCTAATCCACTTCCTCCAATTGCCAGGCTTCATTAAATTTCAGAAGATACAAGACAAATTCTCTTGTCTTCTCACAAGCCATCTACCAGGAAATTATATGGCAGTAAATGGAAAAGGTTCTCAATTTGGGACAACATGCAGAACATTGACCCTTTCCGTGCTCCGCTATCTTCTATTTTAGAATTTTTGACAAAAAATTTTAAGGAAGGGCAGCAGCTGCTACAGTTTGAGTTCACTTAGCTGCCATCTAAAATTTTCACCTTTGGTTTGGTGGCTCAACTGTTATGGACCATAAATTGTCTAAGACTTTTCTTAAAGGCGTTCTTCATATGAGACCTCCGATCAAAATTCCCTATTCTCCCTGGAATTTAAACCTTATGCTGTCTCAAATTATTCTTCCTCCATTTGAACCAGCATCTTCTTGTGATCTCAAATTTTTATCCTGGAAAACAATATTGCTTGTGGCCATTACTTCTGCCTGCAGAGTGTCAGAACTTCAAGCATTATCTATCAGACCACCCTACATGATTTTCCATGCTGATAGAGTATCTCTCAGAACAAACCCCTCATTTTTACCTAAAGTCTGCTCTGAGTCAAATATCAATCAGGTCATTGAGCTGCCCATCTTTTTTCCCAACCACTCTAGCAAATTGGAATACATGCTGCACAAACTTGATGTTCACAGACAGCTCAGATTTTATCTTGACAGAACTAAGGATATCAGAAAATCAGACCAACTTTTTGTATCTTTCTCAGAAGCAAGAAAAGGCAATCCAGTGGCTAAAACCACCTTATCTAAATGGTTATCCGATTGTATATCCTTTGTTTATGAAAATGCAAGCATGCCGTTAACACACAAACCTAAGGCTCATTCTACCAGAGCCGTCTCTACGTCTTCTGCTTTTCAAGCTAAATTGCCCCTTGACAATATTTGCTCTGTAGCCACTTGGTCTAAGCCTCATACCTTTATCACGCATTACAAGTAGATAAGGCTTCAAGGGACAGGTCTTCCTTTGGTTCTACGGTACTGAAGAACATACTCCCATGAGCCACCCAGGGTTGAGGGTGCTAGGGACGCTACTCATCAGTGAGAATAAACGGCGAGATTTAACAACTTCAAATAAAGAAGTTATGTACTTAACATAACGTTCCATGTGAGTTGTTTATCTCGCCTTTATTCTCACGTTCCTCCCTCCCTCCTTCCCCCTCCTGGCTGACTGTTGACTTAAAGGCTAGTACCATCCTGGTTATTCAATATTTCTTCTTCCCCTTTGGGAAGTGTTCTTGGTAGAAATACATAAAAGGGCATGTATATGTTTGTATATATTTATATATGTATATACTGTTACTCGCAGCAAACAAGATCTGAGGTAATTCCAGCAGTGCATTGTGGGATAAGGGGCTTGGTCTCGAGCTACTGGTAAACCTTGAGCTTTGCTATCGGCCGTATCGGAGCCGAGGATCGGCTCCGAACCCATCAGTGAGAATAAAGGCGAGATAAACAACTGACATAGAACGTTATGGTAAGTACATAACTTCTTTTTATTTACCATTTAAAGTATCTAGTGAAGGATAACAGAATTTCAAGAGAAAAGAATTCTAAGTACAACCATTTAACAAGTACAAAAGGTCAAATTATATCATCACTGTTGTTTTCTCAAGCTGCAGCTTCATAAACTTGTTAAAAAGTATCTAAATAGGCTCATGCATAACAGAAGTTGTCTCTAGTGAAGAAAAAAAGCATTTTTGGCAGGAAATTCACATCTTGAAGCTTTTAGAGTTTACAGAAAAAAAATGCTTAAGCTGCCTTGTCAGTGCATGTCATGAATCTCCACAATGAGAACAGTGACAGACCACCAGTTCCTCACAAAACTTCAACATCATGAAAAAAATAACCCTTTTATATAAAACAGCTATTTAGAAGTAACAACAGCTGCCCCAAATCAGAAATCATATTATAATATTTCAATCATTTACCCATCAGTTAAAAAAGGGAACTGTGTGTGTATATATATATATATATATATATATATATATATATATATATATAAACTTGTATTTAGCTATCTTTAAAACACCATTAATGTACAGTATTAATGTTTAAATGTATCTAAACAAAGAGTCTAAAACACTAATCAGAAAGACCTTGTTACCCCACCACTGACCCACTAGAAAAAATACACTTTGGTATTAAGTCAAATTTTACTATTACTGAAGAATAAGAAGACATACACCATTTGAAATTATTTAAAAGGGAAAAATATGTAAAGTACGTATAATGGGGAAAAGAGAGAACAGGAACACAGTGGCGACTGGTGGCTTCAAATCAAAGGGGGGGCTGCAGGAGACAGCTGAATGGGTGGGGCCAGTGGGAATGGGTGTGGCCAACTATGAAGGTATGGGGCTATGCTAAAAACCACAAAAACTGGGACTTTAATTAAATACGGTGCACTGGGTGCCAAACCATCATTATGAGAGTCCAATCAAGACAAAATGAAGTGCAGAAGAAAAAAATTATTTCAGTGCATTGACTACATGACAGCTTACTTAATATCTAGATGGAAACAAAAAGGTTGTGAGGCATGAAAAAATAAATTACTTTTTAAATACGTTACTGGAATGCCAGTCAAAATCAAGTATAAAAAAACAAGCAGCACTCATCTTAAACCACTTATCCTTGCACTGCATTTCTAATTCTAATTTATATTCAGATTTACAAAAGTACTAAGTAACATGCTGAAAGTAGCAATCTCTGTGATACCCCCCACTTGTAAAAATGTTTATTATCCAAAAAAGACCTGCTGCCTCTCAACTATTGACTTGTTTCATGGGGAAAACATGACATGATCAAAGTAAAAAATGAACAGCAAACAAGAAACAAGTTCAAGATAAATTGCTTAAAGGATTACTGCACGAGTTATGGACCACACATTATAGATCGGCATTCTGTTTAGTTTATGGGTAAAGCCTGCAAAGATGACTGCAAGTCTCCAACAAATGTAATGAGTTTCTGAAAATACTATAATCCTGTCCTTTATTCAAATACTATCATATGCATTTCAATAACCAAGGCTTTATGCACTATCTACTTATGTAAATATTCTCTGCATGGCAACAACAAAAAGGCTTTCAATGTTGGTAATTCTTTAACAGTATGCTTATTAAAGCTTACTTGCATCTTACAGACTCAGACAAGCTTACCTGATGGTCATTAAAGCATTGGTACTTAAACACAGAGCAACGGGCACTGCAACAACATGCATTTTCTGAATAAGAAGAACCATAAATCAACAGTATAAAAATATGACAGAAAACCAGAACATTCTGCAAAATCAAGGACAGATGAAAAGCCACAGTAATACTTGTGTCTACCTTGGATTGGGGGATACTCTGCACACTTAACACTGCATAGCTGCTCCTTGCCTTGCTTGGACAAATCCAGAGTCATTACGTGGGGATCGAGGTGCAACAAGTATGTCACAATGTGAAATGTCTCTGGCTGACGGTGATGGCTCTGATACATTTGTCATACCGCTCAACCTCAGAGCAAGAAATCTGGACAAAGCCATAAACAGAAGTGGGACAAAGGCCCAAAAATTAGGAAATTTTTTAAATATTCCTCTTATAAACTTAGAAAGATAATTAGGTCTTGCATTAGTATGGATTTTCTGAAGGGTATGAAATCTGAAACTCAAGTGTCTGTCATTATTTTCTAACTTCAGTCTTTAATGATTTGCCACTAATTTGCCAGAAAACCACAATTTTATGAAAAACGGACCAAAAATGTCATGCAAAAATATAAAATAGCCACAGAATACAGCTGGGAACCTGTCAAAGAAGGGTCACTTTTTTAATATTAGTACTGTTAACTTGAGCAGATGACAAAATAAGAGAATCTACATCTATTTATGAAATTAAGTCATCTATAACTCTGATCATTACATTTATTTATTAATTGTAAACCCTCCATGTTTTTTTCCAAATTTGCCATTTTGCAGAGGGATTATTAGGGGAAGAGCAATCTGGGACAGTTGTGAGGTTTGGATATACCTAATTCTATAAAGCAATTTATTTGCGTGTACCTCGTAATGCAGGAAATTTGGACAAAGCCAAATATATTGGGGGATCATACAAACAGTGCTAAATATTGTGTTTGTATAAACTTAGACACTTGACAGAATAACAGGTCTTGCATGCATTTTTCTAAAGGCTATGAAGTCTGAAACTCAATGTCTGTCATTATTTAGTGACGTCATTCCTAAATGATTTGTCAGAAAGCCACAAATGTTATGAGGAACAAACCAAAAATAAGCAAAAATCTGTTCATTCTGCAAAAATCTGGACAGTTGAGAGGTATAGTTCAGCCAGGACTGTCTGAGTTTGCCGCACTTCCCCTTCTCAAAATCATGGTCGAATGGGGCCTTCTCCCTGCAGTTATTCCAGTGTCTCATTACTGGGCTGTTTTACGCCATTTACCATAAAAACTGTAATGTGCATACTGCTTTACTTCTACGATGATTTGGATTTCATTTAAAAGTTTTATTTTACATTTTACAGCACAAACACTAATAGACATCTGCTAAACAAAGCAATGCAGTCTCACAATGAATATAGACTTAGCATTAAAACTTCTCTGCCCTTGAAACTCACATTCATTGAAACAGCATTGAAACCCACATTCAAAGAAAATACATCTGACCAGTGGCAGATAAAGATTAACTTTGGGCTGTTTTCAAATCATAGGCCCCTTGCACAGAAACATACATGTGTTCTTTGATGCACATTCCTGATTGTATTAAATTATATTCCTTGTGTAATACAGTACAGTTGTTAGAAGGCATTTTAAATTTAATGTTTGGAACCTTTTTCCAGTAAACAATGAAACAAAATGCATGCACCAATAATGACAAAACTGTCCAATTCAGAATATTTCCATCATAAAAGTCTACTCAAACGGCTACAATCCACCAGTATCAGTAAATATGGACAATCTCTGCAGAAGTAAAAGCCATCTAAATAAATCCACATTAAAGAGCTCTGTAACTAATGAAGAGGTCGCTGCTAGCAAACAACGTTATGTTTCATTGTTTCATCTACAAATAAAGTGCCTGATGCCCTTGAGGAACAAAATGTCCTATGGTACATAAAAAAATGATAAGCTAGTAGTATTGCTATTAGGGGATGGATGGTGAACTGATAACAGGTTCATCGTTACTGGGTATCTCCGCCAAAGAGGACATTCTTAGGACTGCAGCATCCACCCCCAGTGCACCTATATACAGTGGGAGTAGAACCCACAGCCTTCTGCATTAAAAGCAAGTACACTTCCTGTTGTGTTATTAACAATGCAAGCCAACTCAGAATAAGCAGCACTAAACTTCTCTTCAAGCTCTCAGCTCCTTGTAAAATCCACTCGACACTCAACTGTATCTCTCAACTTTGTAGCACAAGAAATCTGGAAAAAGCCAAAATTTATTGGGGGGAGGACAAAAGCCCAAAAACTAGGGACGCATTTTAAACATTGCTTGTATAACCTTGGAAAGTTGCTAGAATAAAATGCTGTGTTACCGCCATGTGTTTCACTGCCAAGTCTTGAACACTGAATCCAGTGCACTACAGTCAGAGCAACATACCACTATGCCACATCAGCTGTTTCTTGAAATACAGCTAGACTGAAACTTAAATGGCTATCATTTAGCGAATTCAGTTCTCACCAGAGCTCTCAAATTCTTAGCACAAAACACCTAGACAAAGCCAATAATGGGGAATACAGTCCCCCAAACATATTCAGTGAATGCAGTTCTCACTGTAGCTCTCAACCTGTTAGCACAAAAAACTGGACAAAGCCAACAATGATCTTATAAACAGAAAAATCTTAGAATAAAAGGTTTTGTGTTAGCATGTACTTTCTGAAGAATATGAAGCTGAAATTCAAATGCCTGTCATTATTTTTCAGGAAAACAAAGATTTTATGAGGAACAGAACAGCAATATGAAGCAAAACTTTCACAAGTGGTGGTGGGTAAGTAATTCAAGCTCTTGCTACCTACCTCCTAAGGTACAGAGTTTGAGTCTAGCAAGTATCAGGTATATTTTCTGAGTTCTTGTAGTCACTGAGGCATTTCACACACACACACACACACACACACACACACACACACGTTTCCTCCATAATATCTGACTCCGTTTGTGTAACTGCCGTTTCCTCCATAAAGTAATCCGCTCCGTTTCCATAAAGCAGCTGCAAGTAAAAACGGAATGCCGATCACACATGCATGTGAGCACAGACTGCAGACCTTACAGTCCGATCCCCTTCCGGTCTATGGGGCTGTAACCGCATAAACTTCTGGGGCATCTGTGAGACTGCTGCCTTATTCCGAATCCAGACTGATTAAATAGCAGTCTGGATTCGAGTTTCCACTCACGCATGTTTGAGTTTTGGATTTTTTTTTTATTTTTGGTTATCAGCTGGGGAGGCTGCAGTCCTGCAGTCCAATAGGATGAGCCGCCACTGCGGGAACATTGGTAACAAAAAAGAATAGGAAGAAAGAAGAGAGAGAGAGATTGTTATGTAAATACTTAGTACTATATGTAATTAGAAGAAGTAGATATAGAAAGGAAAAGAGAAAGTTAATAATAAAAACAATTCACATTAGCTTACAGCATAGACACTTTCCAGAATCAAATATATTATGACTCATAAAACAAAGCATTGAAAATGAGAAGGAATTTATTCATTTGTCCTTTAGTTTCTTCATTTTGTTTGCTCCTTCCTTCACAGACCATTCATTGTTTGTTGCCTGTCTCTTTAAACTCTGGGATGACTATTCCAGTTCTTCTATGTCCGACAGTATTTTCTTCTTTTGGATAAATTCTACTGCTTTTTGTAGGGAATCAAAGATCTTCACTCCTTCTGGCTAGGTGATTTTTATTGCAGAAAAAAGAATTTGAGCTTTAATACTGACTTTTTTGAAGGACTTGATTAAAGGAACACGCCCCTTTCTTCTGGATATGACTGTAGAAGTGTTGTCATTGTCAAAATGAATAACTTTTTCACCCATCTTGATAGAGGAATTAGTCCAATCTGATTTCACCACCAAGTCCTTGTCTTGCGAGGAAAGAAATGTAATTGTTATACACCTGGGGTTAGATTAACTCAGAGATAGGGACGGCTTGCACCTGTCATCCCTGGGCTTTCGGATATTGGCAAAGGCTCTTGCTACCCCCATATTGCCTTTTTTAGGCAAGGCTCAAAAGACAAACCCACCTCTATAGGTATCACAAGGGATAAGAAACTTAAGAGTAATGCTACTCAACGCCAGAAGTCTAAACCTCACGATGCACGCACTCGAAACTCTCCTTAGCATGGAGAACATCGATATCTGTGCCTTAACAGAAACCTGGTTCAAGGCTCCCGAGAGCACCCCAGCACTACCAGGTTATACCTCATACCATGCTTTTCGGCCTCAAAACTTGGACCGAACCACAAAAGGAGGGGGAGTATCAATATTCGTCAAAGATACCCACACCTCCAGGTTGGTGGCACAGCACGAAGCATCAGAGACTATCCATGTGCAACTAACAGTGGGTAAAACTGCCTTCCAGTTTATAGCCTGCTACAGACCACCCTCCCAAACCCAGGAACCCCACTCGGCCTTCCTGAGAACACTGGAAAATATGAAGGTCTCTCCAAACACCATTATATTGGGCGACTTCAACTACCCAAACATAGACTGGGAGCATTACTCTAGCTCCAACACCCTAGCCAAAGGTTCCTAGAATTTATAAACTCAAATGCTATGAAACAACTTGTTACCACTCCCACAAGAAGGGAAAACATACTGGACCTGATCATCACCAACATGGGGACTCTATGCTCCAGACCAGAAGTGTATCCCTCACTGGTAAGATCAGACCATAAACTAATCTCACTGGATATTCACATCCCGACCCCACCCCCTGCCCAGAAAACCACAGTGAAAAACTTCTCTAAAGCAAATTTCACACTCCTCAAAACTGAGGTGGAATCCTTCAAAGCCCCCGGGCCTTGGAAAATATGGCCTAGACTGCAGAATCCTTTATAAACGCATTCTATGAACACCTTCAGGAATGCATGGATCATGCAATCCCAAATAAAACCAAGACCCATTCCTCCAAAGGCAGACATCCTGTCTGGTGGACCCCAGCCATAAACAAACTATACAACAGAAGGAGGAAGCTACTACATGATAGAGCAAAATCCCAAAAAGGGAAGGCATCTCTGATCAGTATTAGCAAAAAACTACGGGCACTCATAAAATCGTCTAAGGCCAGCTTTGAGAGAAAAATTGAACAGGACACTAAGGATAATCACAAGGCTTTCTTTAATTATGTTAGGAACCTGGGTGGGAATTCCCAGATATGCTCAGAATTAGTCCAAAATGACAAAAAATACACCAAACCCACAGACATTGCCAACATCCTAGCTGACAGGTTCAGTGCAAACTTCTCCCCCCCCCTCCCCACCAAAAGGGCAAATATCTATCCCAGCAGAGTGCTGCCCCCCTGACATCTCAGATGCTCAGGTAAGAGCCGCCCTCTCCAAAGCAAAAAAACACAGCATCAATGGGAGTAGATGGTGTCCCAGGCTGCGTCCTACATGAACTCCAAGAAGAGCTAAACCCAAACATAAAACTACTGTTCAATCTCAGCCTTTACTACAGGATATGTACCCAAAGAGTGGCGTGCAGTAACAGTGGTCCCTCTCCACAAAGGTGGTGCCTCAACGGATCCTGGAAACTATCGCCCCATAAGCCTGACTAGCTTGGTCTGCAAAGCTATGGAAAGGATCATCATGGACCTCATAAATAAAGATATTGGGGACCTACAGACACTGGATCCTACCCAGTTCGGCTTTGTTAAGGGCAGATCCTGCCTCTTAAACCTGGTCGATTTCTTTGAAACAGTCACCAAGGCCATTGACGAGGGGAAGGTGGTCCACACAGCCTACCTGGACCTCGCAAAAGCCTTCGATACAATACCCCACTCGGGCATTATAGATAAGCTCACCAGCTTAAATATAAACCCCTATGTCACTAGATGGGTTGCAAACTGGCTCAAGGACAGAACCCACATGGTTAGAATAGCTGGAGCCATGTCAGACTCCATACCAGTTACAAGTGGTGTCCCACAAGGCTCAGTCCTGGGACCTCTCTTGTTCGGTATATATTTCTCGGAGGTACAGGCCAACACGGAAGGACTGTGGCTGACAAAGTTCGCAGATGACTGCAAACTGGGTGCCATAATCAACTCTCCAGCCGACACAAGCATCCTCCAAAAGGGCCTGGTGCCAGAGCCATGGTCTCAAGCTAAAAACCAAAAAGTGTACAGTCATCCCCTTTGGCAAAAACAAAGTGCCCACAAATTACCACATAGGTGGTAATCCATTAAGTACCGAAGAAGTAATTAGGGACCTGGGGACCCAAGTTGATAGCAATCTCTCATTTGACAACCACGTGGCCAAAGTGGTTAGAAAAACATTTTATATAGCCCACCTAATCATGAAGGTATTCACATCTAGATCAGCGGAGGTCATCATGCCTCTTTACTCATCCCTCATCAGGCCCATAATTGAGTACAATGCCCCTTTTGGGATGTACCTTACCAGACACCTGCAGCAACTGGAAAGACCCCAGAAGTACCTCACCAAGAGGATCAAAGGGCTCAAACAGATGCCATATGCTGCCCGGTTAAAGAAACTCCAGCTCTACTCAGTGGCATATACCACCTGCTCAGAGGCGATCTGTGCCTGACGTATAAAGCCATGTCCAACCCGGAATTAATGGACATGCTGCACCTCAGAAAATCCAAATCCCATCGAGCTACGCGCTCGAGAGACTTGAACCTCAGCACTGAAATAAATAGGACATGCTGGAGGGACAGATTCATAACCCAGAGGCTCCCTTCACTCTGGAATAAAATCCCAGTCCAGGTTAGGCAGAGTCCCTCATTGACTCTCTTCAAGAGGAATCTTGATGAGTGGATGGGAGATCGTAGGTTTACCCTGAGTATCACTTTTGTGTCACTGTTAGACAGAGGCACAGTATACTAACCTTGAAAAAGGGCATAGCAAAATTAATTTAAAATGGGTGGCGAAAGCCAAACACACTCTGGCTAGGCTTATAAATGCCCTAGGGCAGATAGCCTAGTATGAACTTATAAACCTATGAATATAGATTTGCCAGGAACAGATGGGCCCTCTCAATTCCAAAACAGAGGGATTCAGGCATGTTTAGTGCTGATGGAAACCACTTATTGATGAATTGAATCATTTTCGCACCCTCTTCTTTCTCAGGAATTCCATATATTCTTATGTTATTCCTCCCATCTACTTTCAAGGTCTTCCAATTTCTCAATCAGCCTGGTGTTTTGTTTCAGAAGAAATTCATTGTGATGTTCATTTTCTGTCACTCTAGTATCTAGGTCAGTTACTGTATCCTCTAAGGCAAGAATCTGTTCAGATTGTTTTTTTACTATTCCATTTAGAAGTTCCAGTTGTTTACTGCATTCTTGTTTGATAATATCCATTTTGTTTTCGAATTTGTCCATTTTTAGTGACAGTTCTTGGATGTTTGTTGTTATAAGATGTAATTCTTTCTTCACTGGACTCTCTTGGTGTTGTTTCTTCAAGTTGCTCATATTGAAATCGCCAGTAGAAAACGTCTTGACAAGAATAATTAAAAAAATTCTCTTGACTATGTATTCATTTTTAAAAAATAGTAGTCTGTGTTAATGTAACTTTTAGTGTACTTTTAGTTAGATTTTTTCTAAAAATTAAAGTACATTTCCTGTCAGGATATTAAAATCTAAGCAGAGCTATGGATTTATGCTGCCATCAGACTGGCATCTAGGCCATGCCCCTCGTGTATTGTGCATTTCTGAGAATGGAATTGCTGATTGAAGGCCCAGCGTCTGCTATTCTAAAAGTGTATTAGTTCTGGCTTAAGCACTTGGGCTTCAGGCCAGTTATTCTACATTAAGAGGGTTCGTGGTCTGCACTCTTGTGGGAATAGAGGCTGGATTCTGCCCTTCTGAGCTGGGAATTTCTGGTCATAGGCTTATTGTGCCTGCTTATTTGAACTGTTTCTTTCTGAAATTGGTGCGCCTTGTTGCTGTAGCATAGACCAGATTCAGGCTTGCTGAATCTAGCTTTGTTTGTATAATTTGAGCACTGATCCAGGCCATCTTTTTTTGGAGAAGGTTCCCCTGCACCCTAGTAGCAGGAGTGTGCAGTAAGAACTTGTCTGATTGAGACTGCTGGAATAGGGCTCAGTTGCACTTTATTCACCTGCTTTTACTCTATTTGTGTTTCTTCCTACTTTATTACTAGGGGCATTGACTACAGCTCTGATCTGCGATATATAATAATAAGTATCCTTTTCTGTGCATTTAAAGTGTTTTTTTTTATTGTATCTGCTTTATTTTCTGAAAAAGAAATATACTTGTTTCCCACCTTTCTAAGCTAGTATAGTCCAGATTTCAGGTTAGTGCTGAATTCAGGGCTGTATTACAAATCTTTGTGTTTGCCCATACCTTACTTGGATAGAAGGAAGTCTCTCTGTTCACCTGTGAGAGGGGAGCTTTGAGCAGCCTATCTGTCCCTGGAGGAGTGGTTTCAGCCCAGAAATTAGTATTTTATTAGCCATTTTGGGCTAATTTCTATCTCTGTCATTTCCCTGCTATATAAATACCGCATTTGCCTGGTTTTGCACGCTGGATGGCACCGGTTTATTTATTTATTTATTTATTTAAATTTGTTGACTGGGAGTGTCCGACTGGATGTAGGTCCATTTTCAGCGGAGGCCCGGGGAGAAAAGCTCCACAGTAAAATAAACAGACAGTAGTTACATTGGATTACATAGCGATTAACAATTTAACATAGCAATTACTTACAACATATTTACAGATGAAGAACATAGTACATCAGTAGACAACTATAATCTTTATCTGTGAAGTACATAACAGACATTAACAAATGTTACAATGAGAAGTTCCTGCTGTATAATAAGTACTAGGCTTATGAGCATCTGAGCTTGCTATAATCAAGGCAGTTAGTTGAGTGGAGAGAAAGGTAGTGGTTGGATGGGGTGGATGATATCAGAGTGGGAGTTGCAAGGGCATAGCCAGCATGTTTTTAGGTGCGCTTTTAGTAAAGTTTTGAAGTGGCTGCATGATGGTATGGAGGTAATTGTGGGTGGGAGTCAGTTCCATAATTTGGCTATGGCGCAAGAGAATAGTGCTTCACCAGCAGAGTTATTGGCTTTAGTGATCTGCAAGTGATTTTTGTTGCTGGATCTTAGTGGTCTGGTGGTGCGATAGGGTTGGAGTAGATTCTGGAGGGATGGGACATTTAGTGGATGGTTTACTAGTTTGTGGGCGAGTGAGAGTTGATACCACTGAAGGAGGTGAGGGAGTTCAAGCCAGCCCAATTCAGCAAGTGAGAGACAGTTAGCTGGTTAGCTAGGGTAAAACTATTCCCGGCTCTACAAAGTCTCCTTTTCAATTTTTCCCTTGCAACTAGACAAACTTTCAACTTAAGCACACAAGTCATTCATTTCTCAGCCCGGCACTTGCTCAAAACTCATAGCAAGCACTTATAAACCCTAGCACTAGACCCTCCTGTACTGTACAGAAGGACAAGGCTCTCTATTCGACCTTACCAGCCATCCAGTAAAACAGTTTACTGTACCTATCCAGGCATGTCCAAAGGGCAGTTTCAGGTGTACTCTCCAGTCCAACTGGTGAATCTGGGCATTTTGAGGCAAATCTACAACTGCCTCATGTACACAGACAACCCTCTCCTCCTACCACCAAACACTAATACATGTGAGAGATGCAATTATAGAGCCAAACTGGAGGCTAAGCTCTCTCAACCCAAGACTGGATCAGACAGGCAAGAGGAGAAGGGAAATACTTGCATCACACCACCAGTCTCACATAGACCCATTAAACCAGCACCGGCAAAAAACACACGGAAATAAATGAAAACATACTCTGAGGCTTTAAATAAAAATCTGCAAAACCAACAGAGACCTCTAAAGCAAACATCCAAGCAACCTCCATCCCCCCATAACAAACCATGAAAGACATACTTCACAAAACCAGTGTGCCATGCAATCACAGTCCTTAAGGCAAAATAACATACCCAACATACTAGTAATAGGTGACTCTATAGTCAGGCACACTGACGTCCCACTCACTAGGTTGAATAAGGCGAAGGTTACTGTTAGCTGCCTGTCGGGTGCCAGCATCCGCCACATAACACAAGCACTCAGGTCAATCCAAAAAAAAGTACAAATATGACTCTGTCATTGTCCATGTTGGTGTGAATGACCTGAGCCGTACCTCCCTGGACTACATGAAAAGAGACATGGAAGAGCTCTCTGATCACATAGCCCTGACCAGCATCCTGCCCTCGCCAAGAATGATGCCAGTGTATAAAGAAAAAAATATCAATTTCAACAATTGGCTAAGTTTCTGGTGTCATTCAAAGGGGATCTAGTGTCTGTCTGCCTGGGATGATATGCTCGACAAGCCACACTGCTTTGCTAGAGATGGCTTGCACCTGTCACCCTTAGGCTTTCGAATAGTGGCCAAGGGTCTTGCCACCCCCATAATGCCATTTTTAGGCAAGGCTCAAAAGACAAACCCACCGCCGGAAATAGCACAAGTAACAAAAAACTGAGGGTAATGCTTCTCAATGCCAGAAGTCTAAACCTCAAAATGCACGCACTCAAGGCACTCCTCAGTATGGAGAAAATCGATATATGTACAGTAACAGAAACCTGGTTTAAGGCTCCAGAGAGCACCCCAGCACTACCAGGTTACAACTCATACCATGCATTTTGGCCACAAAACCCAAACCGAAATACAAAAGGTGGGGCGTATCCATATTCATCAAGGATACCCACACCTCCAGGTTAGTGGCACAGCACAGTGCTTCAGAGATCATCCACGTGCAACTAACAATGGGCAAAACTGGAATTCAAATTGTAGCTTGCTACAGATCACCCACCATGTCCCAGGACCCCCATTCCGCGTTTCTGCAAACACTGGGAAACATAAAGGTCCTACCAAATACCCTAATATTGGGTGATTTCAATTACCCAAACATTAACTGCTCAAGTACTAACTCCCTTGCCCAACTTTTCCTAAAATTTATAAACTCAAACGCCCTGGTTCAACTGGTCAACACTCCCACCAGAGGTAACAACATATTGGACCTGGTCATCACCAACATGGGCGACTGGTGTTCCAAATTGGAGGTCAACCCCTCACTGGTTAGATCTGACCATAAACAAATCACTTTGGATATCCACATTCCACCCCCGGACAAGGAAACCACCGTGAAAAACTTTTCAAAAGCAAACTTCACTTTACTTAAGACCGAGGTGGAAAGTTTCAAAACCCCCATGCTGAAGGATAATGCTGTCCAAGCTGCAAAATCCTTTACTAATGCATTCTACGGGCACCTACAAGAATGCATGGATCATGCCATCCCAAGCAAAACCAAGACTCACTCCTCCAAGAAAAGGAAACCAGTCTGGTGGACTCCTGCCATAAACAAGCTGTACAATAGAAGGAGGAAACTAGTACAGAAAAGAGTAAAATCCCAAGAAGGAAAGACATCCCTGATCAGTATCAGCAAGAAACTACGATCCCTCATAAAATCATCCAAGGCGAGCTTCGAAAGAAAAATTGCCAAGGACTCCAAAGATAACCACAAGGCATTAGTTAGCTATGTCAAGAATCTTACTGGCAATGCTCAGATCTGCTCGGAGTTAGTGCAGAATGGCACAAAATGCACTGAACCAGCCGATATCGCCAACATCCTGGCAGACAGGTTCAGTGCAAACTTCACCCCCTCTCACACCCAAAAGGGCCCGTAACCATACCAGAAGAATGTAGAGTCCCTGAAATCACAGACAGATTAAAACAGCCTTCTCCAAAGCTAAAAACACAGCATCAATGGGACTGGACGGTGTCCCAGGCTGCATCCTTCACAAGCTCAAAGACTAACTAACCCCTCACCTAAACACACTGTTCAAACTCAGCCTCTCCACAGGTTATGTACCCATAGAGAGGCGCACTGCAACAGGTATTCCGCTCCACAAAGGTGGAGCCACAACAGACCCCGGGAACTATCGCCCTATAAGCCTGATTAGCTTGGTCTGCAAGGCTATGGAGCGCATCATCATGGAACTCATTAACAGAGACACTGGGAACCTCTAAGCACTGGACTCTACCCAGTTTGACTTTAAGGGCAAATCATGCCTCCTAAACCTGGTGGACGTCTTTGAGACAGTTACCAATGCTATAGACGAGGGAAAGTTGGTACACACAGCCTACTTAGACCTCACAAAGGCATTCAACACCATTCCCCATTCTGGTATTATAGACAAGCTCACCAGCCTGAACATAAACCCCTATGTCATAAGATGGGTTGCCAACTGGCTCACGGACAGAACCCACATGGTGAGAGTTGTGGGAGCTAGGTCCAACTCTAAACCGGTTACAAGTGGCGTTCCCCAGGGCTCAGTCCTAGGAACCCTCCTGTTCGGCATGTACTTCTCATTGCCACATTGCCATAGTGGTTAGAAAATCCTTCTACGTAGCCCACCTAATCACAAAAGAGTTTGCATCCAGACCAAAAGAGGTCATTGTGCCCCTCTACTCATCACTCATCAGACCCATCATAGAGTACAATGCCCCATTTGGGATGTACCTTACAAGACACCTGCAACAGCTGGAAAGACCACAGAAGTACCTCACCAAGAGGATCACTGGCCTCAAACAGATGCCCTATGCAGCTCGACTGAAGAAACTCCAGCTGTACTCGGTTGCATACCGCCTACTCGGAGATGATCTGTGCCTGACATACAAGGCCATGTCCAACCCAGAATTGATGGACATGCTCCACGTAAAGAAAACCTTATTCCCTCGAGCCACACACTCTATGGATCTAAACCTCACCATAACAATAAATAGGACATGCTGGAGGGATAGATTCCTGTCCCAGTGACTTCCCATGCTTTGGAACAAGATCCCAGTCTATATTAGGCAGAGCTCCTCACTAACACTCTTAAAATGAAACCTTGATGAGTGAATGGGAAACGGAAAGTTTACCCCCGGGGATCACTTCAGTGGTTCTGCTGGACAGAGGCACAGGGAACTAATCTAAGGGGGCAGCGAAAGCCAACACATTCTGGCTAGGCTTATAAATGCCTTTGGGCAGATAGCCTAGTACTTACCTATGAACCTATAAAGTACATAAATTAATTTGCAATGTACATTGCTTCCATATCAATAGTATTATAACATTAAGTATTATATGCTTAAAACAGATGTGCTTTCAATTTAAGGGTTGAAACAGTGAAAGGTAACTACTGTTTTAGTTTGGTGGATGTGCTTTATAAATTGAAGACTGCTTTGTGAGTATAACCAGCTAGCAGGGGAAAATATATCACCTGTGATTTTCCTGTTTTGGTAGTCTGTTTTATTTTCAGGACAGCTACCAGACTTCTTACCACAAAAATGCAGGGTTTACTGTATCCATACTGATATCTCCATTCAGACCTTTGCTTTTAAATGTAAATTGCTTGTCATTGTACACTTTTGATGTTTGTGCTCATAGCCGGCCTTAGGCTAACTAGGTGGCTGCCTAGGGTGCTGCTGTAGCAGGGACGATTTTCTAGTATTTATTTGATGTGGGTAGAATAGGATGGGGGCACCGGGTGGTGTGCACCATGGAACCCTTTTGCCTAGGGTACCAGTTGATCTAGGGCCGGTCCTGTTTGTGCTGTATTAGTGAATGATTATACCACTGTTTCTACCAATTTGGAATTTGTGTTCAAGAGTTTTGTTCAATATAAGGAATTAATTCAGTAATATTTGTTGGTAGGCTTGCTCTCTTTCAGTTGTTTAAAGATTTGGTTGCAGGATGAAATGAAATGTTGAACTTAATGTTTACCACAACTATATAAATATAAATATGACAGTAATGAGACCCATATTTTAACAATGCTTATTTTACAGATGCTGTTTGAAATTATAACTCTTATTTTCATGTAATTCATATCTAACACCAAAAGCGGTTTGAGGGGTAGAGCGGTTTTGCACATTTTATAATAACTGCAATTTATGAAGAAAAATGTCTTGGTCACTTTTTATATAAACACATTTTATATCTGTTTTATAATAGTAGTTGTATCTGTAATAAAGGTTTAGAGCTTACTCAACTTACTTATTTTAACATGATTTTGATTTCAATAGTATGTTCATCAATAATCACTGCTAGAGTATACTTGGCTGTATGGGTTATATCCTGTCAAGAATGTAACAGCTGGCCAGTTTTACAAATATTTCATGTTTTTGTGAATGCATTTTTAACACACAATTTTGTTTTAAGAAGAGCTATTTCAGATAATGTTGAGGACAGACCCTGTATTTCCTGTGGTGCCAGCTCATGCACGTATGTATTTAGCCTGTGACAAATGTTTTGGTTTATTTGCATAATTCTTCATTTGTGATGTAGATAACTAAGTTTTGTTATACTGTGGTGACATGGCATATTGGCCATCCTATTTTAGAGGTTTTCAGAGTGTATTATAACCACCTTGATGTTTGAGATGCATTTAGCGCCCAAATGTGGGTGCTAGCCAAAGGAAAACTGGAAGTTGGTATTCAGATTCATAATCTTAACAGAGCTTTGCTAGCTTTAGATATTGTTCAATTTAGTTTGTACAATGATGGATCATTGTTGTTGACCACGTTGACTGGACAGCCCAACCACCATGCCCGCTGTAAATCGAGTATATACCATTAGAAAAAAGGCTGGCCACTAAAGTATCATTCATTGTTCAGACTTTTCTACTGGAATATGGCATGGAAGGACAGTGCAAAAAAAAAAAAAAAAAAAAAAGGAAAATTCAGGTACATTCTCAAAATTTAAGTACAGATTTTCCTCCTTTTTTACGCTGTCCCTCCATAAATCTCTGCAGATTCTTGTACCTGTTAACTGTCCAAATTTTTGCAGAATGTTCAGATTTTTGCCTCAGTTTTAATGTTTTGTATGGGAAACCCCTAACCGGGAAAAGCCGAAAGAAGAAGTAGTTTTAATGTTTTGTATATAAAACAGCAATGGAGATTCTCTTTTTCTGTTGCTACTCTTCAAAAAAAAAAAAAAAAAAACAGCAACAGACTTCAATTCTGTTTTCTCCGTTGCTTGTATTAAGCAGCACTGATGTACTGTGCAAGTGTGGGAGTACAACTTCCATATACATGTGCAGTACATCACAAATCCCAGAAGTATGGCAAACAATGTGGAGGAACACTACAGTGCCATTATACAAAGACATTATTTAAGAATTTAAGAAAGGTAAGCAATTTCTTTCTTAAATAATGTCATTGTATAATAGCGTAAACTGACTTGTGGGTATGGGTATATCAGGATTAACCCACGGTTGGCTTTGTTTAATCAATTTGGTTTTGCCATTGTGAACAAAACATGCCATCTGTGGACAAATCGGGTCTGTATTAGATACTCGAAGAGGTGTTTCATCAAACACCTCTTCATCGACCCGTAAACCACTAAAACAGCGAACTTGCATATAAGCGATTTCTTTCCCTGGGAAGGAAATCGTTTACCCTAAACAAAAAAACACATCACTACAAACAATACAAAGTGGGGGGGGGGGCAGTGTCCCCAAACCCCCTAACTAAATATACCAACTCCAAGATAGCACTACAGTGGGGAAAACGGCAAAGTAAAAGAGGTGGTCAAGCGATTTCTTTCCCAGGGAAAGAAATCGCTTATATGACCATTTGCTGTTTTGTGTTTTTGTTATTTTAACAGTCGATGAAGAGGCGTTCGATGAAATGCCTCTTCGAGTATATAATAGGAACCCGAGTAAATCCTGATAAACCCACAGATTACTGCTTAAATATATGGCTAAATGTTAAGTTAGCATTCTTCAGATCTAGTTCCATTAAAAAAAGTGACAACTCACATTGACCGCAACAAAAGTACAATAACATCTCCAAACATGGTACCAGAGATCATTTAACTTTTGTTTCAGAGGGAAAAAACTTTCTTAACAGTAATGTTCCACAGTCTTGTTCTTTTAAACTGCCTTTTTTTGATGAAACACTGCAATTAATATGATTATTTTGATTATTCTCATTTTGCCATAAAATGGCTTTACGAAAAGCAAGGAACCCCTCCTTTACATAGTGAATCATTCAGACCTATTATGTCCCTTCATAATTAGAAGAAGTTAAACAAAATGAAGTTGGGACCTTAGATGTAGAAACACAGTGGGGCACATAAGACATGGGCATTGTCAGTGGCTCATTGTTCCTTTCATTTAGGCTTAAGTAGATGTTCTTACATAAGCTGTATATTCTGAATACTTGAATAGAAACATTTTTAATCACTAATTAGTTCATGGAGGGGAAAATGCTAACCTTGGGTTTATTGGTGGAGGGGCAGAACAGTTTGGGATATGTTAACTTGAAATAAATTTAAGTTAACCTCTTAGGAGTCAAGCATTTGACTGGGAAATTAACAGTGATCTCCTTTCACAGCACTAATGACTAATTTGGTTTAAAGGAGGAAGCAAGTTATTTTTTGCCAGAAAGGTTTGTTTGCTAATGTTAGCACTGGAGAAGTGAGCATTATCCTCTGATAAACAGTTATTTTTTAATAATTTTCTTCCTGTATTTGCCAGTCATCAGGCCTGCTGCAGTCTTTTGCACTTATCTCTCTCACTATGGAGATCCTTGGTCATAGTAGACCCTTATTCAGGCAGCCGTGACTAACTGTTAGTTAAATGGCCCACACCTCTTCACTCAGCTTCTACTTGTTTGCTTACATATTTGAGTGTGCAGTGCATTCTCTGAGGATGTATACATTCTGACACATTCCCAATGAATGCTATCTCTTACATGGCTTGTCATACACCAAACACATCCTAAGTATTGCTCCCTACAAGATGCCCTTCCAGACTCAGCTGTCCACAGTGCAATGAGTTGGACCACCATCCTCTTCTCCAAGATAGATGAAACAGTGTTAGTCTTTCATTCCTAAACTTCTCTACATAGGTGTTCCAGCACCTGAACAGCTAATTAATGTCTGGTTGTGTCTTAGTCAGGATTTTAACACACCTGTCCCATTGACCTGGGCAGTAACCCAGTGATCGGTATATGAAGGAATGCCTTACAAGGAAGCCTATGGTGTAAAATAGCTGCTTTCAATATATTTTTTTTTTGTGAGGGGGAGACCCTACCACTATAGTGAACATCAGGCCTTCCCATTGAACATTCAGTTTTGCCGTGCATTCCTACCAGAGATGAGTCTACTGTCCATTTGCTCCTGTGTGAGGTAACAGTCTGGTTCTAAGAGTGTTGCTGTCATCCTTTGGAATAGTGAGGATTGTTATGTATGCTCCTGCCTCCCTCAAAAGTGTAGTGCCTCAGCAATCTTCATACTGTTGCCATGAGGAAATGCAAATACACTATTCACAAGTCAAATTCCTACTCTGGTATACCACTCACAGTGCAATTACCACTAGACCTATTGCAATTCATTTCATTCTTATGTAGGTGAAGTAGGGCTAGAATGACTACTTCTGAAAAGGTAAGAAAGCATTAATACTGACTTCACTTGGCATTTTGTATCTTAACCCTAAATTGCAAATATTTGAAGGGTATTGTTTGCCACAACATTTTCCCTGCATAGTTTGACTAAAATGTTACTTGTTTCTGTAGATTGGTGTTAGAGATGTTCAGGCATTTGGTATGAGGATTACCTGCTGTAAGCTGTGGTGTAAAAAGGTGGCCTTTATCACCCCCAGAAGCTGTTAGGGGTTCCAGTTTCAAAATATATCGCTTGCTTGCAGGTCTCACTATTCTAGTAGCTCTTAGTGATGGTCTGTAAGTGTATTAAAAAGTTCTGAAAGAACACCATTCACCCGAGATGTAGTTTGTTAAAGCAGTTAGCATAAAAGGTCTATTTAATAGAAACTAAAATTCCCTTGGGACAAATCTCTGGCAGATCATGAAGCTGTGGGTCAGATGACTGGTTTACAGCAGAGATTGCCATTTCTTCCTCCTGGGTTAGATTACTAGGTTACTGCACATATGGCTGCCACCCAACCATGACTACATGCTGGATTGGGTTACACTGGTCCCAGCTGCAGTATAGTTTTTCTAAGCCCCATATTGCCTCTAGTCTACTAACATAGTATTTAGCAGTTCACCCAGTTGTTTAATCACATTGGTAAGGGGTCCATCAGCCACTTCCATCAACCTGTTTTCATTGTAATCTACCAGGAGATTATTAAGCCTAGAAGCTGTGACTGATGCTTGTAGAAGCAGCCTGTTTGACGGGTTGTGGCCATGTGCTCCACATGCTGGTGTCATGTCAGAGGCTAAAACAAGTTGAGACATGCTTACTGGAGGTAGCCCCACTCCATGCCCAAGTATGGCACGGACCTCAGAAATGCCTGCTTACACAATCTGGCTACCATTTTCTGCAGAAGCCTCTCCAAAGCTAGCTAAGCTGCCTAGCCCTACCCGCAAATCCTTGACTTCCCCCAGGGAAGGTAAGCAGGCTTAGCTTTGTCATTGCTTCCCAGCTAGCTCGAACAGGAGCTGACGCCACTAATTGAACTCTGGTCACCTGGGTCACAGTTGGTGCTTTATTCCTCTGTACCACAGAAATGGCCCAGACAGATTATTGTTCAAATCTTCTTTTTCATCTTCAATAAAATTGTCTGTGAGGTTTTTTTTTTTTTTTTTCTCCAAGTCTTTTCAGTTTCTAATACCAAGACTGGAATGGACCCCATTCATAAGTCAAAGTATGATTAAAGTTCATGAAATTAGTATTGTTTCAGTCTTTGATGTTAACCAGAAGTGCACTTCACAGCACCTGCAATGTGCCCAGTAATGACTCCTCCTGCAATTCATAAGGTGTTGCATGTATCGGTCGCATATCTAAGTGCGATTGTAAATTCCCATTGCTCCTACTACTACTGGAACTGTCTGAGTATCTTTCTACCGCATTGCCTTCGTTTCTGCCTGCAAATCCTGTTATTTTATGACTTTTGTGTCCTTCTGTATGCAAGACACTGTAGTCACTGGGTGTAGCGATTTCAATAATCAACAGTACTTTTGTCTTTTTTCATGTGCTACTATTTGTGGTTTTCTCACATCTATTTTTTGAACTGTTGGTAATGGATGATCCCATGTTATATAAACTTCATTATTTTCTGTGATACTTTGTGGCTTGTGTTTCCATTGTTTTTCAGGTACTTTAATATTATAATGTTTGCACAATCCCCAGTGCAACAGTCTTGCCCCATTATTATGCCTTTCAGTATACAGTCCTCTGTCATTAATATGTCACCATCAGCAAATGTTTCCAGTTCTGTTTTACAAAACCTGTATTTGTGTGTTTCTCCCACATGTTCAATGGACTTTGTAAACCAGCGTGTACGTAGTCCACTGTCTTGGGCCTCCAATAATAAACGTTTGTATTTTGGTTTAAAATTCAGCTCTCCTTAACCATTCCTGCATTCGATCCTGATTAACATGAGGTTGTTACAATAGTTTTCTATTCTTGCAACTACATTTATGCATTTTCCACATTTCTTGCCTTCTCATCGGCTCCTTCACCTTATATTCTTTTTTTTCTATTTTTTGGCACATTCAGTTGCTGCTTGATTACTTCTGGTTTGATTTCCATTCCCATTTGACACCAATATGCTTTTGCTAAACTAAGCAGGAAAGTCATCTTAGACTTATTTTCCTGATGTTTCAAAACTGTCACTAAATCTGAATCTTGTGAGGTCAGCAGATATGTATGCAGTCCCACGATTGCAGATCTGCACATATAATCTATTTCGAGGCAGCCCATACCTCCTCCAGAACGGGAAATATATAGTCTTGGTATGAACTGATTTTTATAAATCATTTGATGAGTACGAAACATCCTTATTGTTTTCCTGTCCAACAACTTTTGGGGCCGGTCTGTCGCTCCAAAACTGTAAGTAGGGCAGGAAGAGCAAATTGGTTTATAGCTTGGACTTTGTTCCTAGATGTCAGTGCTGTTTTCATTATTAATTTAAGTCATATAAAATATCCTTACTAAGTTATATTCGCATTTGTTAATGTTTTATTGTTGATCTTTCATCAGTTCCCAAATATTTATACACTCCCTCTTGCTCAAGTTCTTTTATTTCACATTTCTGTCCCAAACTGGTGTTTTCTTGGTGCTGTAGCTTTCCTGCTTAAAAGGTTGCTTTTGCACATTTATCAACAGAACCAAGACGCTCTTCTCCAAAAAAAAAAAAAAGGAAGCCAATGTGGTGATCCCCTAGCATTAATAAACTCTACAACAGAAGGAAAAAACTGTTGCAGAAAAAGGTGAAGTCCCAAGACTGAAAAAACTCCCTTATTAGCCTCAACAAAAAGTTGAGATCCCTCATCAAATCCTCTAAAGCCAGCTATGAAGGCAGAATTGCGGCAGACAGTAAAAATAATCACAAAGTCTTCTATAGTTAGATCAAGAACCTCCATAGCAATACCCAGATTTGCTCTGAGTTACAGCACAATGGTACCTCTTATACTGAGCCAACAGATATTGCCATCATACTGGCCGACAGATTCATTGCCAACTTTACCCTTCTTCCCCCCAAAGGACCAATTACAATATCAGAAGAAAGCCAGGCACCCAGAATTACTGCAGCACAAGGTTAAAGCTGGGTTGTAAAAAAGGCCAAGAATACAATTTCCATGGGACCTGATAATATCCCTGGCTGTGTTCTACATGAACTACAAAGCGAACGGGCACCACATCTGTGCACCCTGTTCAATCACAGCCTCACCTCAGGCTTTGTCCCTACTGAATGGCGGCTGCTACAGTCATCCTTCTCCATAAAAGGGGAGAGAGACGACAGACCCTGGGAATTATTGCCCCATTAGCCTGATGAGTCTGATATGTAAAGTAATGAACGCATCATCATAGACCTGATTAATAAAGACATAGGAAATGTGCAAACTCTGGACCCCACACAGTTTGGCTTTGTGAAAGGGAGATCATGCCTACTCAACCTGGTTTACTTCTTTGAGTCAGTCACCAGGGCTGTGGATGAAGGTAAGGCAGTGCATACAGCCTACCTCGATCTGGCCAAGGCCTTTGATACCATTCCTCACTCAGGAGTTATTGATAAACTCACCAAACTTGGCATCAACCCCTATATCACTAGGTGGTTTGCAAACTGACTCACAGAACACACAGTGTGAAAGTAGAAATCTCTAAGTCAGACTGCCGAGCAGTCACGAGGGGAGTCCCACGGGGATCGGTTCTGGGTTCTCGCCTGTTCGGCATCTATTTCTCAGAAGCTCAGGCCAGCACAAAGGGACTCTGGCTGACCAAGTTCACAGATGACTGCAAACTGGGAGCCAGTATTAACTTCACAAGTATGCAGACATCCTACCGAAAGCCCTCACTGAGACCAATGACTGGTGTCAAAACCATGGCCTTAAGCTTAACATCAAAAAATGCGTCATCATCCTGTTTGGTAAAAACTCAGTTCCCACTAATTACTACATCGATGGGAGCCCACTGAACACTGAAGGCATTATAAGAGATCTGGGGTCACAGGGTGACAGCAGCCTCTCCTTCGGCGACCACATTGCCACTGTGGTTAGAAAGTCCTTCTGTGTGGCACATCTCATTACCAAGGGTTTTGCATCCAGGTAGAAAGAGGTCATCATCTCTCTTTACTCTTCCCTCATTAGACCAATCATCGAGTATAATGCCCCATTTGGCATGTACCTCACTAGACACCACAACAGCTGGAGAGGCCACAGAAGTATCTCACAAAGAAGATCCTAGGCATTAAACATATGTCCTACATGGACAGATTCAAAAGACTCCAGCTGTTCACTGTCTCGTATCGCCTACTTAGAGCCGATCTCTGCTTGACTTACAAAGCCATGTTTGACCCAGCTCTGTTAGAAATATTAAATCTAAAGAAATCCCAATCCCTCCACACCACACGCTATAGAGACCTCAACCTCATTACCACAATCAACAGAACATGCTGGAGGGATGGCTTCCTCAGCCAGAGACTGCCAGAGACTGCCCATGCTCTGGAATAGACTTCCCATACATGTCAAGCAGAGCACTTCGCTGTCCCTCTTCAAGAGAAATCTTGATGAGTGGATGAGTAATAGAAAGTTCACCCCAGGGATCACTCCAGTGGCTTTGCTTGATAGAGGCACTGGGAACTAATGTCGGGTGGCACTATGACAGGGCACTTCTATGGGCTAGGTTCACTTTTATAAGTAAGAGT
Source organism: Protopterus annectens (assembly GCF_019279795.1). Classification (NCBI taxonomy): domain Eukaryota; kingdom Metazoa; phylum Chordata; order Ceratodontiformes; family Protopteridae; genus Protopterus; species Protopterus annectens. Next base: position 469,150,911 of record NC_056747.1, read on the forward strand.
ATTGATGTTCTTCGTCTTCCATTGCTGCAGTCCTGACTATAGGGTATAGTCCGCGTCCCAGTCGGCCCGAATACCAGAGTATAAGGCTGACGTCGGTCAGGGCGCATTAGACTGACGTCAGTACGTCAGGGTACTAATGCGCATGACCGACGTCATATCCCCAGTCTTTTTTGCCGCATGGTCCGATGCAGAAGCAGTTTTGCGAGTGCAGGTTGGCGTACTGAAATATTTCCGAAACCGGAGTTTCAGACCAAACAGAGTTGGCTAAGTACTCGCTAGAACATTTTGGTTTTTCTTGCCTCAGTATTTTACCGGATGTCAGAAAAAGTGAATAACTGTATTTCTTGTGGGAAACAGATACCTCATAGGGATTATCATACCTTGTGTATACCTTGTTTAGGGCCTGAGCACGACGTTGTTGGTTGCCGCTCTTGTGCTAGGTTTAACAAACGCCTATTAAGAGGAGGTTAGACTGTGCCAGGTTAGTGTTTGGGAAGCGTTGTAATTATAAATGCCGCCGGATGCTCCGACGCCCTTCTCCAAGAAGCGCAAGGATAAAACAGTGAAGCCTAGGGTTGAGGAACCGCAGTCCCGGACGCCGGTTCTTTGGAAGGCTCAGTGGAGCCGGAGGTTTTGCCAGGAGTTTCCATGGAGTCCCAGGCAGAAACTATACTCTTACAGGATGTGCCTTCTCAGGAGGTAGGCCAGGCTGAGGGGGCTTCTCAGGTGACTGTTCTTCCCTCTCTTCCCAAGGTAGTTGGGCCTCTCCTTCTGTTGCCAAAACTTCTATGAGAGGTAGGCCTACTTCAGCTTCAGTGGGAGCTTCTCCTACCATTTCAGGTTCTGTACCTAAGAAACATATGCTTAAGATGGCAGAAGATTTGATTACTATGATTAGGGGTTCTATGCCCCCGCCTGATAAGAGGCCTAGGGTGGAACCTGAGTTTGAGAGTTTTGAACAGTGTTCTGAGGCTTCAGAATCTTCTGTGGAAGATTTGCAGGAGTATCCTACCTATTCTGATTCTGATGTGGATGATTCCACTCCTACAGCTCTCCACCTGAGGATTTCTCATTTTCAGAGACTTTGCATTCCATGAGGGAGCACTTTAAATGGGAAGGCCAGGATTACTCTGACTCCAGGAAAAGGCTTAGGGAGTTCTTGATTTTACCCCAGCAGAGGCCTTTAGATATTCCTCCTGTGTTGAATGTGGTGGAAGATCTTTTTGCAGAGGCTTCCCTGAACCCTGACTCTTTGCCTCCTGCTCCTGTTAAGCCTGATAGGTATTATAGGGTGCCCAAGCTCATAAATATTTGTTTAAGAGTCCTAGGGCGGACCCAGAAACTATTTCCCAGGGGCCTAAGGGTGTAAAAGCTTCTGTGGTTAAAAATCCTGTCCCCACTGATAAAGAGGCGAGGGCTTTGGATAGGTGGGGAAAGAAAGTGTATACTTCTTCCACTCTAGCCATGAGAGCTTTGAATTGTCAGTTTCACATGTTAAAATATCAGAATTACCTTCTTTCACAATTGAAATCTAAGGTGGATGCTTTGGCGGAAGGTATTGAGTGTAAAGAGTTGCTGGATTTGGTTCATGTGTCCCAACAAGTGGGTAAGCATTCTTTGCAATGTGGTTTTGATGCTGTACAGGCCTCCTCGAGGGTGGCTGCTACCAGCTCTGTTCTTCGCAGGCATGCCTGGTTGAAGGATCAGAATTTAGCTGAGCATGTTAAGACAAGGATTTTGGATGCTCCTTTACAGTCTGATGTGTTGTTTGGTTCGCCTGTGGAAGCTGTTTTAAAGAAAATGGAGGACAAAGCTAAGTCTATGCAAACTGTTAAAGATTTTTGCAGGTGCAGCCACCAAGTTTAGTAGAAATTGGCCTGCTAAGGGGTGGACATATCCTGCTTATGATTCTCAGTCTAGGGGTAGGTCTAGACGTGGTAGGGGCAGGGCTCAAAGTTCTTTTAGGCCTAGAACAGGGAGTTCACCTGCTCAGACTTCTGGTGAGGGCAGGGGTCAGTCCTTTCAGAACAGACCCAATGACCTGTTTTTTCAGGTGCCAGCAGATGCACGGCTGGCAGCTCCTTTGGGGGGAAGACTGTCTCTTTTCAAAGAAAATTGGGATTTAATTACTCAAGACAAATGGGTGTTGGATATCATTCTCCACGGTTACAGATTTTATTTCCATACAATGCCCCCTTTCAAAGGCATGCCAGACGTTCCTCCTCTACAAAGAAAAAGAGGCTCACAAGCAAGTTTTACAGTTACTTCACATAGGGGCCATTCAGCCAGTCCCTGTGTCAGAGAGGGGCCTAGGATTTTATTCTCGCCTGTTCCTTGTACCAAAGAAGGGGAACACGTGGAGACCAATTTTGGATTTATCTCTCCTGAACACGTTATTGGACATTCCCAAGTTCAAGATGTTGATCGTTACAACAGCTTTTACCTCTGCTGGGCAAAGATCACTGGATGGTAACTTTAGATCTCAAGGAAGCTTACCTTCATGTGCCTATAAGGCTAAGTTGCAGAAAGTTTCTGCGGTTTCGAGCTGGAAATTCTCATTATCAGTTCTCTGCATTGCCCTTTGGCTTATCTACTGCGCTCAGAGTATTCACAAAGGTTCTGGCTCCAGTGATAGCTTACTTCAGGCTTCAAGGAATTCAAATCTATCCTTACTTGGACGACTGCCTGATTCTGGCTCAAGAAAAGGAAGACCTTCTACAGCATCTGGAATATGTTATAGCAGTGCTAAGATGCCTAGGGTATTCTGTGAACGAAATAAAGTCCAGTCTAGTACCCTCTCAAGACATGTGCTTTCTGGGTGTAAGACTGAATACAGCAGCCCAGATGGCCTTTTTAACCCCGGACAAACAAAAGAGTCTGTCACTTTACTTCCATCAACTATCTCATCAGTCCGTGCTGACTGCAAGGACAGTCCTTCAAGCATTAGGGTTCATGGCATCTTGTATTCTGGTGCTTCCCAATGCCAAACTGCATATGAGGAAGCTACAATGGTATCTCAAAATGTATGGACACAGCACTGCCAGGATTTGGACACTGTCATTCAAATAATACCTTGCATTCAAAAGGAATTTTGTGGTGGGCTCAGGAATGTCACCTAAACAAGGGACTCTCTGTGACCCGCCAGAGGCAAGTCAGATTCTAACGACAGATGCCTCGGACATTGCTTGGGAGCTCATCTAAATGGAAAGTGGATACAAGACAAGTGGCCTGCCAGACTACAGCATCTACATATCAACATGAAGGAGATGTTAGCAGTCCAGTTTGCATTAATGGCTTTCAAGGAGTTACTTCTTCCAGGGCAGGTGTTGATTCTAACAGACAACACAACTGTCATGTGGTACATCAACAAGCAAGGGGAACACATTCTTATCCTCTATGCAGGCAAGCAATGATTTTATGGGAGACTGCGCTAAGCTTGCAACTAACTCTTCAGGCAAGGTTTCTGCCAGGAGCACAGAACTCCTTAGCAGATGTGTTAAGCAGACAAATCATGGATCCCCACGAGTGGAAACTGGATCTTCATGTATTTCAGAAACTGACAGTGTCATGGGGAACTCCAGACATAGATCTGTTCGCTTCTCCACTAAACCACCAGCTGCCAAAGTATTGCACAAAGGGGTTTCATCACACAGCTTGGAAAGTGGATGCTCTGTCTTTCAGTTGGAAAAACCTTCATGTGTATGCCTTTCCACCTCTACCTCTTCTTCCAAAGGTACTATTAAAGGTCAGACAAGACAGGCCAAGGATGATTTTGATAGCTCCAGATTGGCCTCGGCAACACTGGTACCCACTTCTAGGGAGTCTGGTAAAGAAGCCTCCATGGCCTTTACCTCTGATTCCTCATCTGTTATCTCAGAAGGACGGTCATCTGCTCAATGTCAAGCTTCACTCTCTTCATCTAACAGCCTGGCATATTCTGTGTTGAAACACAGCAGGTCTCAACTTCCTCAACAAGTTTTAAATGTGATTATGGAAGCTAGAAGGCCTAGTACTAGGAGAGTGTACGCAGAAAAAATGGAAGAGATTTTTATTTTGGAGTACAGCAAAGAATTTGGAGATTTCAGAGCCTAATTTGAGTGTGGCTCTTCAATATCTTACTGAATTATTGGACAAAGGTTTGTCCTTCTCTTCCATAAAGATTCATGCTGCAGCAATTTCAGCTCACTATGATTGTGACCCACCTTTGTTTTCGCATCCTTTGTTCAAGCAGTTTCTTAGAGGGGCAAAGAATATAAGACCCCAATGAGAGCTCCTACTCCTGCTTGGGATCTCAATTTTGTGTTGGAAAACTTACTCTAGAACCCTTTGAGCCTGCAGCTACTGCTGAATTGAAATATTTGTCATGGAAGACTGCTTTTCTGTTGGCTATTACTTCTGCAAGAAGGGTGTCTGAGTTGCAGGCCCTTATGGCAGTAGAGCCCTTTTGATTTTCCATAAGGACAGGGTATCATTACGCACTAATCCTTCCTTTATGCCGATCGTGGTTTCTAGTGTGCCTTTAAACCAAACTTTTCATTTGCATACCTTTTTTGCAGATCCTCAAAATAAAGGGCTAAAGATTTTGCACACTTTAGATGTACACAGGCAATTGCTATTATTTGAGCAGGACTAAGACTTTTAGGCAGTCTCAGCAGTTACTTGTTTCTTTTGCTTTGAGTTCACAGGGCAAGCCTGTGTCAAAACAAACTATTTCTAGGTGGATTGGCTTTTGCATTGCATTTTGTTATTCCCATCATGGCAAGGAGATTCCAGCTGGGATTAGGCCTCATTCCACTAGGGCTACTGCCACTTCAACAGCATTTCTAAGGGGTGGCAACTAAGGATATTCTGGAAGCAGCTACTTGGAGTTCAGTGCATACTTTCTCTAGGCATTATCACCTTCCTATATACTCTAAGACTAGGGCTGGTTTTGCCACAGCTGTTTTACAAGGCATGTTGTCAGCTCCTACTACTTTATAATTTGCCAGCCTCCCTTACCTCTGCTTTGGGATTCTACCCAATAGTCAGGACTGCAGCAATGGAAGATCTAAGAACATAGTACAGTTTTGTACCTACCATAAATGTAGATGTTCGAGGATTCCATTGCTGCAGTCCAATTTACCCTCCCTCCTTCCCCTCTGTGTTTAGGGGTGGTTGTGTAGGTGAGTTTACATGCTTATATTTTCTATATATATATATTGTTGTATATATTATACATGTTTTTGGTGCAGGTTGTTTTGGGACTTGTCTTTTGGGTCTTCTGACATCTGGGGCAAGAAAAGATTGAGGATATGACGCCGGTCATGCGATTAGTACCCTGACGCACTGACGCCAGTCCCACGCGCTTCTGACCGACGCCAGCCTTATACTCTGGTATTCGGGCCGACTGGGACGCTGGACTATACCCTATAGTCAGGACTGCAGCAATGGAATCCTCGAACATCTACATTTATGGTAGGTACAAAACTGTACTTTTTTCCTGTTGTTAACCAGGCTGGTGTCTTTTCGGGGTACGCATGTAAATAGTTCTTACTCATGGCTTACTAGTAATCTTTTCGCTTTTAACAGGATTCATGTTTAATACTCTTTACACCAGACATTTTGTTATGTCCACAGGATAGAATTCAAGAATCATGGCGCCTGATGTTTGTTTTGCCTATTTATACATCAAAGTCTAAGAGTCTATACTGCACATTGCTTATTCATAGTGGTATTCTCCCCA